>NC_058520.1:254856899-255109399 GCF_904849725.1 Hordeum vulgare subsp. vulgare | reverse complement strand
TCCGGGCCCTCTCCTCCTCCAACAACCGAGCCGTGTTCTGGTCCCTCTCCTCACGAGCATCCTGAAGAGCAGCCTGGTTTGCAACTCTCTTTCTCAAGAGGAGCCTGGTTTGCCGCTCTCTCTTTCTGAAGAGCAGCCTGCAACACCATTCCTCGTTACCACTATAATGATCGATGGCCACACACACAATGAAATGGATGAAAGTTCTCTCGGTCCGTACAACTAACCTTGATGGCGAGATCGACTGGCCGTGGACGAGGTGTTATCTCAGGACAAGAGCTCGACTGGCGCACTTTGAACTCCGGGGGAGTGAGTGGACAACGTATTATCCCATCTCCAATAGCTATCGATCCATGGGGCCTCCCGTCGCCAGATATCATCACCAGCTCTGGATCCAAAGGTTCCTGGCTCGGGTTAAAGTCCTCCCCTTTCCTAGACTTCCACATGTCCCTGTATTTCATGAGCTTGTGGTGGGAGGAGATGTTGGTGAACATCTCAGGATGATCCAGGTCATACTTAGAGAATTCCTTGGCCTTCTTGTAGGAGGAAGTATGGGCCATGTCATAAAGGTCGTACAACTCTGGCACCTCCGTCTTATTGTGATGCGCCTAAAAGAGAGAAACAATGTATTAGTAAAGGGCTCAAGCTAGCAAGAAGAATTAATTGCATGAATAAGGAAGCAAACCACGTACCCAGTTTCGTCCGAACTGAATTAAGTTGGCGCTGCCTTGATGGTGTGGCACACCAACCATTTGGGCACGCCGCTCCTTCGCATTGTCGTGGATGGCTCGCCAGTTGCCTATGCACCACTCATCCACCAACGCCTCCCAACAATCCATCTTATCCGCACACCATCTCGGGGGCACCTATAAGTTAGTAAAAAGAATTTTGAGCGCTATGCCTACGAATAAAATCAAGAAAACTACATACAAGGACTTAAGAATAGGTAATTACCTTCGTGTACTGCTCCTTCTTCAACTACTTTCCGCGACAGTCCTTCTTCTCCTTCTTAACACCACGCGTGGCGTAGTAGTCTCGAATATCCTGCGGTCGAGCCTCGTGGCGCAAGTTCTGTAATAACCGCCTACACTCGGCCTCGAAAACATTGGTTGCCGCCTCCTCATATCCCTCCACACACCTATAGAAGGTCAGCAATCAAATGAGACAACACCGATTAGTACAATAATTAGCTATATTGTTCATTTTAGATTGTATAAAAGGAGAATTTACCCAGAAGGTGTTGATCACCATCTCGGCCCTCGTGTGGAAGAAGACACTATCCATAATCTCCTCTGACGGGGCCTACGCAGCCTCGTAGTGCTCCCACGTAAATCCTAGTGTAGGAACCTGACCCTCAGCAGGCAACGTGACAAACCCCGGGAAATTTGTCCAGCAAAGCACACCAAGGACGGTGTTCGGCTTGCGGACTCCAAGGGGGTGTATTCAACCCCTGAAGTATGACAAGGTCAACGCATTACATATTTGAAGAAACTTGAAGGCCAAAGGTAAAATAATAGTAAATGCACTTACCTCTCCCCTTCAGGCTTAATCACCGGCCTGTGCTCGCGGGTCGCCGGTACGACCGGGAGACGTGTACTACCACGCTTGTACATGGTGACCCCATCCACCACGTCGCCCTCACTATCCGTAGACTCATCCCCACCACCAACAGAATGGCCACCCGGCCCCTCGGTCTGATCCGGCCGGGCACCCCATCCGGACGTCTCCACATTAGCCGAAGCCTCTGTGGCGGGAGTCTCCTGGGACGTAGCCTGAGGAACCAAAGTCTCATGGACCGAATACCCATCGATCCCATGCTCCTAGACCAGAGTTTCATGGGCCGAATGCTCGTCGACCCAAGGCTCCTGGACCAGAGTCCCCGTAGCATCCACCACAAACGGGTCAACCATAGTGGTGATGTGCTCGGGTGAATGAGCTAGTGGTGGTGGCGAGGATGGCGTAGCAATCCGCCTACCTCTCCCGCGGCCACGTCTTGTGCCTTTCCCCTTCTTCCCTGCCAGACCTCCTCTCGAAGTGGGCAACACCGCCGATGAAGAAGCAGCCACGGGTGGTGTCATCACATTGTCTGTCACGGCTCTACGGAGAGATAGGGGTGGAATGGAAGTACCACCCCTCGCGCGGGCCGCTGGCGAAGAAGAATTCGTCGAGCAATCTCGACCCGCGCCCACCATCTTTCAACACCTGCCATGATAAAGAGTAAAAGAAATTAGTACAACATAAAAAATTGAATACCTGACATGAATAAAAATATGTACATATATAATTTAAGTTGGGGTGCATACAAATTAATAATACTCTGGAACAATAAATGCATAATCATCATCACTATCATGTGTGTCGTCATGAATGACGTGCTCATCACGTTCAACGACATGAACTTGTCGAAGGTCTTTCTGTAATCGGTCAAGCATTGACATGTAATCCGCAACAGTAACCTCTTCTAGTTCCAGCTTTGTTCTTCCAGCTTAGGGGTGAAGTCGGATTCACTGTCGCTGTCTACTTCGATGTTCTGGGGTGAAGCACGGCGATTGAAATGTTTCTTGGAAAGACGTGTTTCTTGGAAGAATTCTCCGTCATATGTGTCTGGGTTAATGTGAGGTTCATAATCCTCTTCATCTGGGGGAGGTGGTCTAATACGTGGTTGCACTTCATAAACAACATACCAACCATTCAGATTCTTATCAGTTTGGCATGCTGATACGTCCATTTTGCATCATGTTGATATTTATCGCTTCTTGGGCTGTTATTTCACTTCATGGTACAATACGTATGCCTTTTATCTCTTATTTTGCAAGGTTTACATGAAGAGGGAGAATGTCGGCAGCTGGAATTCTGGCCTGAAAGTGGAGCAAAGTTGAGATACCTATTCTGCGCAACTCCAAACGCCGTAAAAATCAACGAGGATTTTTTTCTGGATTTATAAAAAATATTGGGCCGAAGAAGCGCCAGCAGGTGGCCACAAGCCTGCACGGCGCGGCCACCCCCCAGGCCGCGCCATGAGGGCTAGTGGGCAGCTTGCTGGCCCACCGGCCCCCCTCTTCTGCTATATGAAGGGTTTCGTCCAGAAAAAAATGAAGGAGGAGATTTTTCATGGATTCGCCGCCGCCACGAGGCGGAACTTGAGCAGAACCAATCTAGAGCTCCCGCAGGACGATCCTGTCGGGGGAACTTCCCTACCGGAGCGGGAAATCGTCGCCACCATCATCACCAACACTCCTCTCATCGGAGGAGACTCGTCACCATCAACATCTTCATCATCACCATCTCATCTCCAAACCCTAGTTTATCACTTGTAACCAATCTCCGTCTCGCGACTCCAATTGGTACTTGTAAGGTTGCTAGTAGTGTTGATTACTCTTTGTAGTTGATGCTAGTTGGATTACTTGGTGGAAGAGTTTATGTTCAGATCCTTGATGCTACTCATTACCTCTCTGGTCATGAATATGATTATGCTTTGTGAGTAGTTACTTTTGTTCCTGAGGACATGGGATAAGTCATGCTAATAGTAGTCATGTGAATTTTGTATTCGTTCGGTAATTTGATATGTTGTATGTTGTTTTTCCTTTTGTGGTGTTATGTGAACGTTGACTACATAACACTTCACCATTATTTGGGCCTAGAGGAAGGCATTGGGAAGTAGTAATTAGATGATGGGTTGCTAGAGTGACAGAAGCTTAAAACCTAGTTTATGTGTTGCTTCGTAAGGGGCTGATTTGGATCCACTAGTTTAATGTTATGGTTAGACTTTGTCTTAATTCTTCTTTCATAGTTGCGGATGCTTGCGAGAGGGGTTAATCATAAGTGGGATGCTTGTCCAAGTAAGGGCAGTACCCAAGCGCTGGTCCACCCACATATCAAACTATCAAAGTAACGAACGCGAATCATATGAACATGATGAAAACTAGCATGACAGAAATTCCCGTGTGTCCTCGGGAGCGTTTTTCCTCCTATAAGACTTTGTCCAGGCTTGTCCCTTGCTACAAAAGGGATTGGGACACTTTGCTACACCGTTGCTACTTTTGTTACTTGTTGCTTGCTACGAATCATCTCACCACACAATCACATGTTACCGACAATTTCAGTGCTTGCAGAATTTACCTTGCTGATAACCACTTGTCAGATCCTTCTGCTCCTCGTTGGGTTCGACACTATTACTTATCGAAAGGACTACGATTGATCCCCAATACTTGTGGGTCATCAAGACTCTTTTCTGGCTCCGTTGCCGGGGAGTGAAGCGCCTTTGGTAAGTGGAACTTGGTAAGCAAACATTCATATAGTGTGCTGAAATTTATTGTCACTTGTCACTATGGATACTAATCCTTTGAGGGGCTTGTTCGGGGTATCTTCACCTCGAACGGAAGCACAAATAATTGCTCCTCAACCTGCTTCACCTACTGAAAATATTTGCTTTGAATTTCCTTTGGGTATGCTTGAGAAACTGCTGGCTAATCCTTTTACAGGAGATGGAATATCACATCCAGACTTGCATCTAATCTATGTAGATGAAGTTTGTGGTTTATTTAAGCTTGCAGGTTTGCCCGAGGATGAGGTCAAGAATAAGGTATTTCCTTTATCTTTGAAGTATAAGGCGTTGACATGGTATAGGCTATGTGATGATACTGGATCATGGGACTACAATCGGTTGAAATTGGAATTTCATCAAAAGTTTTATCCTATGCATTTAGTACATCGTGATCGGAATTATATTTACAATTTTTTTCCTCGTGACAGAGAAAGCATCGCTCAAGCTTGGGGAGGCTTAAATCAATGTTATATTCTTGCCCCAATCATGAGCTCTCGAGAGAAATTATCATTCAGAACTTCTATGCTCGGCTTTCTCATGATGATCACACCATGCTTGACACTTCTTGTACCAATTCTTTTATGAAGAGAGATATTGACTTCAAATGGAATTTATTGGAGAGAATTAAACGCGACTCTGAAGATTGGGAGCTTGAAGAAGGTAAGGAGTCAGGTATGAATTTCATGTTTGATTGCGTTAAATCCTTTGTTGAGACAAATACTTTTTGTGACTTTAGCGCTAAGTATGGACTTGACTCTGAGATAGTAGCTTCATTGTGTGAATCCTTTGCTGCTCATATTGATCTCCCCAAAGAGAAGTGGTTTGAATATCATCCTCCTTTAGAAGTCAATGTAGTTGAACCCACTCTAGTTGAAGAGAAAGTCATTGCCTATGATGATCATGTTGTTCCCAGTGCTTACATTGAGAAACCACCTTTCCCTGTTAGGATAAAGGATCATTCTAAAGCTTCAACTGTGATACGTAGAGGCCATATTAGAACACCTACACCTCCTGAGCAAATTAGAGTTGAATCTAGAATTGCTATCATCAAAGATCTTCTGTCCGACGATGTTGAGGGACACAATATTCACTTCTGTGAAGATGCTGCTAGAATTGCTAAACCTCACGTTAGAGACAAGCATAGGCCTGTTGTTGGCATGCCTGTGGTTTCTGTTAAGATAGGAGATCATTGTTATCATGGTTTATGTGACGTGGGTGCTAGTGTTAGTGAAATACCTCAATCCTTATACGATGAAATCAAAGATGAGATTGCACCTGTTGAGATAGAACCTATTGATGTCACTATTCAGCTTGCCAATAGAGATACTATCTGCCCTGTGGGAATTGTTAGGGATGTTGAAGTCTTGTGTCGTAAAACAAAGTATCCTGCTGATTTCTTTGTTCTTGCTACCGCACAAGATAGATTTTGTCCCATCATATTTGGCATACCTTTTCTCAATACCGTCAATGCTCATATTGACTGTGAGAAGCAAACTGTCACTGTTGGCTTTGAAGGCGTGTCACATGAGTTCAACTTCTCCAAGTTTGGTAGACAACCTCATGAAAAGGAGTTGCCTAGTAAGGATGAAACTATTGCCTTAGCTTCTATTGTCATGCCTCCTACTGATCCCTTACAGCAATACTTGCTTGAGCATGAAAATGATATGCATATGGATGAAAGGGATGAGATAGATAGAGTTGTCTTAGAACAATATCCTATCCTTAAGAATAACTTGCCTGTTGAACTGCTTGGGGATCCACCCCCACCAAAGGGTGATCCCGTGTTCGAGCTTAAACAGTTGCCTGATACTCCTAAGTATGCCTATCTTGATGAAAAATATATATATCATGTTATAATTAGTGTTGGCCTCTTAGAGCATGAAGAAAAGAAGTTACTAAAAACTCTGAGGAAGCACCGTGCTGCTATTGGATATACTCTTGATGATCTTAAGGGCATTAGTCCTACCCTATGCCAGCACAAGATTAAAATTGATCTTGATTCTAAACCAGTTGCTGATCATCAAAGGAGATTAAATCCTAAGATGAAAGAAGTGGTAAGAAAAGAAATACTAAAGCTCTTGGAAGCGGGTATTATCTATCATGTTGCTCATAGCGATTGGGTGAGTCCGGTGCATTGCGTCCCTAAGAAGGGAGGCATTACCGTTGTCCCTAATGATAAGGATGAATTGATCCCACACAGGATTATTACTGGCTATAGGATGGTGATCGATTTTAGGAAACTGAATAAAGCCACTAGGAAAGAACATTACCCTCTGCCTTTTATCGACCAAATGCTAGAAAGGTTGTCTAAACACACACACTTCTGCTTTCTAGACGGTTATTCTGGTTTCTTCCAAATACCAGTTGCACAATCTGATCAGGAGAAAACCACTTTCACCTGCCCTTTCGGTACCTTTGCTTATAGACGTATGCCTTTTGGCTTATGTAATGCACCTGACACCTTTCAAAGATGTATGATGGCTATATTCTCTGACTTTTGTGAAAGGATTATCGAGGTTTTCATGCATGACTTTTCCATTTACGGGTCTACTTTTGATGATTGCCTCAGCAACCTTGATCGAGTCTTACAGAGATGTAAAGACACCAATCTTGTCTTGAATTGGGAGAAGTGCCACTTTATGGTTAATGAAGGCATCGTCTTAGGACATAAAATTTCTAAAAGAGGTATTGAAGTCGATAAGGCTAAGGTTGATGCAATCAAGAAAATGCCATACCCCACAGATATCAAAGGTATAAGAAGTTTCCTTGGTCATGTTGGTTTCTATAGAAGGTTCATCAAAGACTTCTCTAAGATTCCTAGGCCTCTTACCAATCTCTTACAAAAGGATATTCCTTTTGTTTTTGAAGATGATTGTGAGGAAGCCTTCGAAATACTTAAGAGGGCTTTGATAACTGCAACTATTGTCCAACCACTTGATTGGAACTTACCTTTTGAGATCATGTGTGATGCTAGTGATTATGTTGTTGGTGATGTTCTAGGGCAAAGAGTCGATAAGAAGTTGAATGTTATTCACTACGCTAGTAAAACTCTAGACAGTGCCCAAAGAAACTATGCTACTACGGAGAAGGAATTTTTAGCAGTCGTGTTTGCATGTGAAAAGTTCAGGTCTTACATAGTTGATTCCAAAGTCACTATTCACACTGATCATGTTGCTATTAAGTACCTCATGGAGAAGAAAGACGCTAAACCTAGACTTATCAGATGGGTTATCTTGCTACAAGAATTTGATTTGCATGTTGTCGACAGAAAGGGTGCTGATAACCCAGTAGCAGATAACTTGTCTAGGTTGGAGAACGTTCTTGATGACCCACAACCTATTGATGATAGCTTTCCCGATGAGCAACTGAATGTCATCAATGCTTCATGTAGTGCATTGTGGTACGCTGATTATGCGAACTATATCGTTGCCAAATACATACCACCTAGTTTCACGTATCAGCAAAAGAAGAAATTTTTCTTTGACTTGAGACATTACTTTTGGAATGATCCTCACCTTTATAAGGAAGGAGTAGATGGTGTTATTAGACGTTGTGTACCTGAACATGAACAGGGACAGATCCTACAGAAGTGTCACTTCGAGGCCTACGGAGGACACCATGCGGGAGTTAGAACTGCACACAAGGTATTGCAATCAGGTTTCTATTGGCCCACTCTCTTCAAGGATGCCCGTAAGTTTGTCTTGTCTTGTGACGAATGTCAAAGAATAGGTAATATTAGCATACGTCAGGAAATGCCTATGAACTATTCACTTGTCATTGAACCATTTGATGTCTGGGGCTTTGATTATATGGGACCTTTTCCAAAATCCAACGGGTATACCCATATCCTAGTTGATGTTGATTACGTCACTAAGTGGGTAGAAGCTATCCCCACTAGTAGTGCTGATCACAACACCTCTATCAGGATGCTGAAAGAAGTTATCTTCCCTAGGTTTGGAGTCCCTAGATATCTAATGACCGACGGTGGTTCACACTTCATTCATGGTGCTTTCCATAAAACGCTTGCTAAGTACGATTTCAACCATAGAATTGCGTCTCCCTATCACCCTCAATCCAGTGGTCAAGTAGAGCTAGGCAACAGAGAGATTAACCTAATTCTGCAAAAGACTCTGAACAGGTCTAGAAAGAATTGGTCTAAGAAGCTCGATGATGCATTGTGGGCTTATAGAACTGCTTATAAGAATCCCATGGGCATGTCTCCGTACAAAATGGTGTACGGTAAAGCATGTCATTTACCTCTTGAGCTAGAGCATAAAGCTTATTGCGCAATCAAAGAGCTCAACTTTGATTTCAAACTTGCCGGTGAGAAGAGGTTATTTGATATTAGCTCGCTTGATGAGTGGAGAACTCAGGCATATGAGAATGCCAAGTTGTTCAAAGAGAAGGTTAAGAGGTGGCATGATAAGAGGATACAAAAGCGTGATTTCAATGTAGGTTATTATGTCTTGCTATATAACTCTAGTTTAAGATTCTTTGCACGCAAGCTTCTCTCCAAATGGGAAGGTCCCTATGTTGTTGCGGAAGTATATCGTTCCGGTGCTATCAAGATCAATAACACGGAAGGTAATTGTCCGAGAGTGGTAAATGGGCAAAGAATCAAGCATTATATCTCAAGTACTCCCATAAATGTTGAAAGCAATATTATCAATACAATAACTCTGGAAGAATACCTAAGGGATATTTATCAGCCTGTTTCAGACTCCGAAAACAAAGAGGTACGTGATTCGGTAAGAAAACAGAGTCCAAAACTTTTCCAGTAGGAAATTTTCTCCATTTTGGAATATTTGAAAAAATACAAAAATTGGAAGTAGTCCGGAAAGTGCGCGAGGAGGCGACAAGCCTGCATGGCGCAGGGCCACCCCCTGGCCGCGCCGTGAGGGCTTGTGGCCACCTCGTGCGCCTCCCGGACTCCGTTTTCATGCGGGGTACTCCTTCTGGTCTGAAAAAATCATTATATATACTCCCGTTTGGTCTGACCCCTGCATCACACAGATTTCTTCTGTTTTTTGTTTCGAGCCTGTTTTCTGCCGTAGATTTAGAGCAAGATGTCGTCTCAGGAATCTGTGGGGGAGAACGATCTCCCTCAAGTTTATGGAGAAGTAAGTGTTGATCTGAAAAGGATGGAGGTCATGGAGGCTAAGGAAAGGCTACCTAAGGAAACCAAGGTCAAAACTAAGGAGAAGAATCACGCGTGGGACGAAGTGCAATCTGTGCTCAACAAGGAAGTAGTTGAAGAAGTGGATTTACTCCAACCCTACCTTCACCTATTGTCTCCATCCTTGATTGAACTCTTGAGATTTGGTGGAACAACTCATGCTCGCAAAACTTGTCTCACTCGTGAAGTTGTTTTGCTGGAAAAACATATCGCAGATCTCCAAGGTATAAATCAAAGATTAATGGCCCTCTTGGAGTCAAAGACTGCAACAACTCCACCACCATCACCACCAAAGGAAGACAACTAAACATTGCTATGGGCAATCCCCTTGGCTTGTGCCAAGCTTGGGGTAGTTGTCCCCGTATGGTATCACCATCACATCTTTTGCCTTCACCTTTGTTTTAGTTTTCCTTTTCAGTTTTCTCTTTCTCTAGTAGAATAAAAGTCTTAGTGTTTTAGTCTTGAGTTTTGCTTTGTGTCACCCCTGATGTATTCAAGCTCATGAGCCATATAATAAAGAGTGTCTTAGTTGAAGGGCTTTGCCTCTTGCCATGATCAAAAGAGTGAGAATAGAACAAAAGCATGAAAGATCATGTAATGATCTTATGGGAAGTGATGGCTTCACATATAAAAAGAATGAGGAATGAAACTTGTTGAGGGTAGGCAAACGTAGACCTTGGTCATGGTTGCAATTAATAGGAAGTAATAAAGAAGGAGAGGTTCACATATAAATATATCATCTCTGACACCATCTATGATTGTGAACACTCACTAAACTATTGCATACCTAGAACTAGATGTTGGACAAGGAAGACAACATAATGAATTGTGTTTGCTTGGCTCCGAACAATGTTATATGATTAGAGATCCCTTAGCATGTGACGATTGCTTCCACCTCACATTAGCCAAACCTCCCGCACTAAGTAGAGATACTACTTGTGCATCCATAAACCATCAACCCAGTTTTTCCATGTGAGTCCACCATACCTACCTATGGATTGAATAAGATCCCTCAAGTAAGTTGTTATCGGTGCAAGCAATAAAAATTGCTCTCTAATATGTATGATCTATTAGTGTGTGGAAAATAATCTTTGTACGAACCTGTGATGAGGAAGACATAAAAGCAACAGACTGCATAATAAAGTTCTTTATCACATGAGGCAATATAAAGTGACGTTCCTCCGCACTAAGAGGACACGCATCCAAACCTCAAAAGCGCATGACAACCTCTGCTTCCCTCTGCGAAGGGCCTATCTTGTACCTTTACTTTTTGCCCTTGAAAGAGTCATGGTGATCTTCACCAATTCCTTATTTTGCATTTATCTTGGCTAACGTCATATTCTCGGGAAAGATCTATATTCATATGTAAACTTGGAAGTAAGTATTCATGAATTATTATTGTTGACATTACCCTTGAGGTAAGCAGTTGGGAGGCAAAACTGTAAGCCCCTATCATTCTGTGTGTCCAGCTGAAACTTTGATCTCATGAGTACCACGTGAGTTGTAGCAATTGTAGAGAATGAAAGAATGATTGAGTATGTGGATTTTCTTTACAAGCTCTTATTTGACTCTTTCTGATGTTGTGATAAATTGCAATTGCTTCAATGACTAAAGGCTATCGGTTGTTACTTCTCGGTAAGGTTCTTGATCCATGCTTTACTTTGTGAAGGAATTATCACTTTAGCATGAGAGATTATATGTTGGTATTGTTGTTCTGATCATGATCATGATGCACTCATGTTCGTATCTTGTTTTGTCGACACCTATCTCCCTAAACATGTGGACATATTTATTGAGCTAGGCTTTCGCTTCAGGACAAGCGAGGTCTAAGCTTGGGGAGTTGATACGTCCATTTTGCATCATGTTTTCATGTTGATATTTATCGCTTCTTGGGCTGTTATTTCACTTCACGGTACAATACTTATGCCTTTTCTCTCTTATTTTACAAGGTTTACATGAAGAGGGAGAATGTCGGCATCTGGAATTCTAGCCTGAAAGTGGAGCAAAGTTGAGATACCTATTCTGCGCAACTCCAAACGCCATAAAAATCAACGAGGATTTTTTTTCCGGATTTATTAAAAATACTGGGCCGAAGAAGCGCCAGCAGGTGGCCACAAGCCTGCACGGTGCGGCCACCCCCCAAGTCGCGCCATGAGGGCTTGTGTGCAGCCTGCTGGCCCACTGGCCCCCCTCTTCTGCTATATGAAGGGTTTCGTCCAGAAAAAATGAAGGCTGAGCTTTTTCGTGGATTCGCCGCCGCCACGAGGCGGAACTTGACCAGAACCAATCTAGAGCTCCGGCAGGATGATCCTCCCGGGGAAACTTCCCTCCCGGAGGGGGCAATCATCGCCATCGTCATCACCAACACTCCTCTCATCGGAGGGGACTCGTCACCATCAACATCTTCAACAGCACCATCTCATCTCCAAACCCTAGTTCATCACTTGTAACCAATCTCCGTCTCGCGACTCCGATTGGTACTTGTAAGGTTGCTAGTAGTGTTGATTACTCTTTGTAGTTGATGCTAGTTGGATTACTTGGTGGAAGAGTTTATGTTGAGATCCTAGATGCTACTCATTACCTCTCTCGTCATGAATATGATTATGCTTTGTGAGTAGTTACTTTTGTTCCTGGGGAGATGGGATAAGTCATGCTAATAGTAGTCATGTGAATTTGGTATTCGTTCGGTTATTTGATATGTTTTATGTTGTTTTTCCTCTAGTGGTGTTATGTGAACGTCGACTACATAACACTTCACCATTATTTGGGCCTAGAGGAAGGCATTGGGAAGTAGTAAGTAGATGATGGGTTGCTAGAGTGACAGAAGCTTAAACCCTAGTTTATGCGTTGCTTCGTAAGGGGCTGATTTGGATCCACTAGTTTAATGCTATGGTTAGACTTTGTCTTAATTCTTCTTTCGTAGTTGTGGATGCTTGCGAGAGGGGTTAATCATAAGTGGGATGCTTGTCCAAGTAAGGGCAGTACCCAAGCGCCGG
This sequence comes from Hordeum vulgare subsp. vulgare, assembly GCF_904849725.1. NCBI lineage: Eukaryota > Viridiplantae > Streptophyta > Magnoliopsida > Poales > Poaceae > Hordeum > Hordeum vulgare. Next base: position 255,096,903 of record NC_058520.1, on the reverse strand, counting down.
GGTCCACCCACATATCAAACTATCAAAGTAACGAACGTGAATCATATGAACATGATGAAAACTAGCATGGAAGAAATTCCCGTGTGTCCTCGGGAGCGTTTTTCCTCCTATAAGACTTTGTCGAGGCTTGTCCCTTGCTAAAAAAGGGATTGGGACACTTTGCTGCACCGTTGCTACTTTTGTTACTTGTTGCTTGCTACGAATCATCTCACCACACAATCACCTGTTACCGACAATTCCAGTGCTTGCAGAATTTATCTTGCTGAAAACCACTTGTCAGATCCTTCTGCTCCTCGTTGGGTTCGACACTCTTACTTATCAAAAGGTCTACGATTGATACCCTATACTTGTGGGTCATCACATGCCCACGGTAGATAAAAAACTTGGGTCGCCTGTTGAGCCGTAATATGGACACCGGGAACATCTAAATGGGTGCTTGGATTGATTTCGACTAGTCCTATATGTTCATGAGTCCTTCTAGTCTCATTTGCCTGGAACCAATAACATTTGAAAACTACGACGTTCGGTGGGTTTTCACCATAGAATTGAAGTTCATAAATTGCTTCAACTCTTCCATAATACTCGATACCACCTTCGCCGATAGCAGAGACACTAGAATTTGAAGATTTCTGGTCTGGCATAGATAGCTCCTTGCCAAAGGTACGAAAGTGATACCCGTTGATGTTGTATTTCTAAAATGAACGGACCTTATAGTCAAAACCATTAGCGGCTTGTTTTAATTCGTCGTTCATAGACTCTGAATTAGCCTACAAGTTTAATAAGAAACGATTGTTGCATTAGCCGCAAGTTAGACCAAGGAATGAAATGGTCCATTATTGATAATTACCGTTTGTTTGAACCAAGAGATGGATAGCCGCCTCCATGCTTTGCCAGAAGCTCTGTAAGTGCATCTAGTGCCCCTTAGTGATTTTGGTGGTTTGAAGACTTATAGGTTAAGTATCTAATGTGTTTATGAGTGTACACAGGATCTATAAGTCATTGAGGAGTTTGAGATATTTGAAGAATATCTACCCCTAAAAATATATGTCTTTAGTTGAAGAAATTGGTCTCAAGCTGAAGAAATGAATCGCGAGGAATCTGCGATGAAATTGATATTCCTCATGAAGATATTGATATTGAGGAATCCGGTGTGTCCTGAAGAAAATCACTTTGAAGAATTTGAAGCATGAAGATTAACACTTTCAGTTTTATTTTCTTCGCATTTGAGTAATAGGAACACCGTACTGTTAAAGGGGGTCAAAGATACACTTTGGAATGAATTTCCTCATGATGCTCAACCCAAGCCTAATCCTACCAAAAGCCTCAAGTGAGGAATACGAGTGACATGAGGACTCTCACAGTTGAGGGTTCCGACCGTTTCGATAGCCACGCCAAGTCATTGGTCTTATCCACTCCAACGGTCATATTATTTAAGGGCATTAGTGTCAAATCATGTCGGGATGCTCCCAGGCTATAAATAGCCACCCCCCACAACCATTAGCTGGTTGGCTGCTCCGTTAGAAACTGACACTTGTCATAAGAGCAACCCAATTCCTCAGAGTCTTCGAGAGTAATTCATCAGTGAGGAAATACACCATACACCGAAACCACAAACCAAACCTAGTAATTGAGCATCACTGAAGAAGTTGTTCCTATGTGGGACTGAAGCCTTTTACCTTTGAGGACTGTGCATCCTCCAGACGGTTAGGCGTCATGGTCTAGAGCTTTCTAGCAGTCAATTGTGGATCGCCGGGTGACCAAGTTTGTGAGGGTTTGAAAGTCTGCCCTGAAGACTTACCACGAGTGTTGGGCGAGGACTGTGTGTCCTTAGCTCAAGGAGAATACGGTAGGGACTATGTGTCCCGGGACTATGTGTCCTTTGGTTTCAATACCAAGCTGCTCCAAACCAGATGTACGACTGTCACAGCAGTTGGAACTGGTTCATCAACGACTGTCTTCACTGAGAAACGGGTTCTAATTCCTCAACTCCTTACTTTCCTCATATTATGTGTTGATGACTTTCACTGCGACTGTTTCAAGAATTTGCTGAAGACTTTCTATGAATTTCCTCAACCCCAAATTCTTCACGTCAGTTAATCCTCATCTGTATTCTACGTGCCTGCTCACAGTGCAATTTGTTTTCACATTCTTCACTCTGAAAAACTGCTGTTGTGAAACTTTGCACTTCTGATCCTTTACTGTTTCCGCTGTAAGTTAGTCATCAGTGAGGAATTTCCTCAAAAGGAATTTCCTCAGTGATGAAATTCTAAAAATCTCCTATTCACCCCCCCTCTAGTCGATATAACGCACTTTCAATTGGTATCAGAGTTAGGTACTCCCTTGTTCTGTGTGATTTTGGTTTAACCACCTCGAGTTTTAGTTATGTCGACTGCAGGCATGTTTAAGGTGACTGCAGCATGTCCTACCTACGAAGGAAAGAACTTTCCCTTCTGGAAGAACAAAATGCAAATGCATCTAGCATCTACAAGCTATTGATATTGATCTCTGGTGTATTGTGGAACATGGCGTCCCCGTCATCTCTGCCAGTGTCTCTGCTGCTGATGTGAAGAAATTCAAGCAACTCGATTCTCAATCGAAGAACATCATCTGTGGCCATCTGAGCCCAGGCCAGTTTGGATGTGTAAGTGCTTTGGGCTCTGCAACACTGATCTGGGAGAGACTCTGCAAGGTAAATGAAGGAGTATCAACCCAGCGTGACTCTCGTGTTGATGTTCTTCGCAATCTCTTCAATCGCTTCAAGAGACATGACAATGAAAGCTGCCAAGACACCTTTGATCGCCTCACTGACATATCAAATGAACTGCAAGCACTGGGAGCTCGAGACATCACTGATCATGAAGTTGTGAAGAAATTGCTAAGATCTTTGGATTCTTCATTTGATACTTTAGTTCTGATGATTCAAGAAAGACCAGACTACAAGATGCTTGATCCAGCTGATATACTTGAAAGGCTAAATACTCATGAATTCCAGCTAGAAGAAAAGAAAGATCTATATGGACCAAGCTATTCCAGACCACGTGCGCTGAAGGCTAGAGCAATTTCCTCATCTGAAGAAGAAGACACAGATGACAGCATTGGTGACCCTGAAGAATTTGGACAGGAGCTTGCAATGCTCGTGAGGAAATTCCAGAGATTTACACGACGTGGCCAGTTCGGAAAATCTTCAAGAAGAGACATGAAGAAATCGGAATCTTCATCTAAGGACTACAAGAAACGAACCTGCCACAAGTGCAAGAAATCAGGTCATTACATTGCAGATTGTCCCCGTTGGGGAAAGGAATCAAAGAAGAAGAAATACAAGGATGACAGTTCTGATGACTCGAAGAAGAAGAATAAATCTTCAAAATCCTCATCTTCAAAGCCCTCATCGCACAAGAAGACTAGTTTCAGAAAGGCTCGGGCAATTATTGGCAAGGAAATGGACTCCGAGGCAGAATCAGAGGAAGGTGATGAAGAAGAGGGTTCTGATGAAGACTCAGAATCCGGATAGGCTAGTCTTGCACTAGCAACCACTTTCGTCAGCAAGTCAATCTTCAATCTTGAAGAAAATGATAGCACCATCCACACTGATGACTATGTTGATGACTTCGCTCCAACCTATTTCTTCATGGCAAAAGGTTCAAAGGATGACAAACCCAAGAATACTGAGTGGGTTCTTGATAGTGGCTGCACACATCACATGACTGGTGATAAAAGCTTACTGATGAATATGCCACTAACTCCATCACCTCTGAAGCAAATCACATATGCTGACAAAGGTAAAAGCAAGGTATTGGGACTTAGCAAAGTGGCTATTTCCAAGGATAGGCATATGGACAAAGTGATGCTTGTTGAATCCCTTGGTTTTAACCTCATGTCAGTCTCGATGCTTTGTGATCTTGATATGATTGTCATCTTTGGTAGATATAGATGTGTAGTAATCATGGAATCTGACAGATCCAAAGTCTTCGAAGGTGTAAGAAGAGGGGATTTGTACATTGTTGATTTCTCTACAGGTCCTCAACCAGCCACTTGCTTACTAGCAAAAACCTCAGAAGGATGGTTGTGGCACCGAAGACTAGGTCATGCAGGCATGAGGAATTTGCACACGCTCGCGAAGAAGAAGCATGTCATCAGCATCGAATCAGTCAAATTCCTCAAGGATCATCTCTGCGGTGCCTGTGAATCTGGGAAAATGACCAGATCCAAGCACCCCTCGAAGACTATCATGACCACTACACGTCCATTCGAATTGCTTCATATGGATTTATTTGGACCTACTCACTATGCCACACTAACCAATGTAGCATCTTTATATGGCTTCGTCATAGTTGATGATTATTCCAGATATACTTGGGTGCATATCATAGTGTATAAAACTGAAGTGCAGGAAATCTTCAAACGATTTTCTTCAAGGGCCTCGACGAACTTTGGCATCAAGATCAAGCATATCAGGAGTGATAATGGAACCGAGTTCAAAAACACTCGTCTTGATGATTATCTTGATGAACTTGGTATTACTCACGAATTATCTGCTCCTTATACTCCTCAGCAGAATGGTGTCGTCGAAAGGAAGAATAGGACTCTGGTTGAAATGGCAAGAACTATGCTTGAAGAATATCAGACTCCTCATCGCTTTTGGCCTGAAGCAATCAACACTGCATGCCATATCATCAACAGGGTATATCTTCACAAATTCCTCAAGAAAACCTCATATGAACTCCTCACTGACAAGAAACCCAATGTAAGTTATTTCAAAGTCTTCGGTGCAAAATGTTGGATTAGAGATCCTCACCATAGCTCAAAATTTGCACCTAAGGCATATGAAGGTTTTATGCTCGGTTATGGAAAGGACTCGCACACTTACAGAGTCTTCAACAACTATCACAACAAAGTTGTTGAGACTGTAGATGTGTGGTTCGATGAAACTAATGGCTCGCAAAGAGAGCAATTGCCTTCTGATCCAGATAAACTGTCTCCTGAGGAAGCAATAAAGCTCAAACCTACTAAAGACATTGTTCCCACTAAGGAAATTGGTGAAGAAACGATCCCCATCACTGATGAAAATCAAGAAGATGCTCCTGAGGAAATTGCACCAGAACCACTTCCTCAGTCTAGACGAAATCCTCAACCAGCTCATCCAAGGATTGCAAATGAAGTAGAACTTGACAAAATCCTCAACGACATCAACGCGCCAGGTCCTCTCACTCGCTCAAAAGCTTCACACTTAGTTAACTTTTGTGGGCATTTTTCCTTTGTATCCATCACAGAACCCTCAAAAGTTGCTAAGGCTTTTCTGGAACCGGAGTGGATCCAAGCTATGCAAGACGAACTTCTTCAATTCAAGCTGAATGACGTATGGGAGCTCGTCAAACGACCAGATCCTCGCAAACACAACATCATCGGCACCAAGTGGTGAGGAACAAGGCACGACTTGTAGCCCAAGGCTACACCCAGGTTGAAGGAATAGATTTCGATGAAACTTTTGCACTTGTTGCTAGACTTGAAGCTATTCGAATACTACTTGCTTATGCTAATCATCATAACATCATCTTATATCAAATGGATGTGAAAAGTGCATTCCTCAATGGTAAGCTTGAGGAAGAAGTATATGTTGCTCAGCCCCCAGGTTTTGAGGATCCAAAGAATCCAGACAAAGTCTTCAGACTCAAAAAAGGCTCTTTATGGTCTCAAGCAAGCCCCTCGGGTATGGTATGATACATTGAAGGAATTCCTCATGAAGAAAGGCTTCAAACCTGGTTCACTCGATCCAACTCTTTTCACTAAATCCTATGATAATGAGCTATTTGTGTGTCAAATATATGTCGATGATATCATATTTGGTTGTACTGACAAACGATACAGTGATGAATTTGCCTACATGATGAGTGAAGAATATCAGATGTCCATGATGGGGGAGCTGAAATTCTTCTTAGGTCTTCAAATTCGTCAACAAAGCAATGGAATCTTCATATCACAGGAGATATACCTCAAGGATGTTCTGAGGAAATTCGACATGCATGAATGCAAAGGTGCCAAGACTCCAATGCCTACCAACGGCCACCTCGGCACTGATGAAAATGGTAAAGATTTCGATCAGCAGGTATATCGTTCTATGATTGGTTCTTTATTGTATCTATGTGCATCTAGGCCAGATATAATACTTAGTGTTTGCATGTGTGCACGTTTTCAAGCAAAACCGAAGGAATCACACCATAAGGCTGTGAAACATATTCTTAGATACTTAGCTCACACAACAACACTAGGATTATGGTATCCCAAGGGCTCAAATCTTCATCTGGTAGGGTATTCTAATTCTGACTATGCTGGTGACCATGTGGATCGCAAGTCAACTTCTGGCGCATGCCATTTCCTCGGAAGATCACTAGTTTGCTGGTCCTCAAAGAAGCAGAACTGTGTATCACTCTCCACTGCCGAAGCTGAGTACATTGTTGTTGGTTCTTGCTGTGCTCAATTACTATGGATGAAGCAAACCCTCAAGGACTACGGCATCAACATGAAGAATGTGCCTCTCTACTATGACAATGAGAGTGCTATCAAGATTGCATACAACCCAGTACAGCACTCGAAGACCAAGCACATCCATATTCGTCATCATTTTCTTCGGGACCATGTCCTCAAGGGCAATATCCTCATCGACCATGTGAAGACTGATGATCAACTGGCAGATATCTTCACTAAGCCCTTGGATGAGAAAAGGTTTTGCAAGTTGCGGTGTGAGCTAAATATCTTAGAATCTTCAAATGTTTTGTAAAAACATGCACACATCCTAAGACTTATGCAAAATTGATGACTTAGATGTGCAACACATGATGAATCGGTTTTCTTCAACTAATGAAGAATGTCACTCTGAGTGTGAAGAAATCAACGAAGAAATTGATTCTCAGGGCCCTACGACAATTGTACGCGATGTCTGTAATCAACATTCTTATATGGTGGGTCACGCCACCGCCCAATGTGAAATTCCTCAAGTTGATTTTCTTCAAATGTTCTATTTCCTCAAAATGTGTTTTTCTTCAAAACAGTTGTTCTTCATTGTGACGATTTATCACAAAATCTTCAAAAACACTTGATGACTTTCATTTGACTAGATAGACTGTGATTTCAAGTCCTCAACAGCATTCACTTATTGCTATTTCTTCAAGTTGACATTTATGCTAAGTGAATGTGATCGGACCCTACTTTCCCTCTATGCTATACTCATCTAGTCTATTCAATTCTTCATATGCGTTCTACTTGAAACCTTGTTCAAAATCCTCACTGCGTCCTTGTCAGCTGATGATTTTGTAACGAAAATCCTCAAATCTTCAAAATTTGTTTCTTTAATACACAGTAACTGAACCTCACTTCCCACGATCGGATAACCACTATCTCCACCGCATTGTTCGGGAGCTACACGTTTCCTGCGGAGACGTAGAGGCAGGGGCTGTTTGGTCCGAAATTTTCACGCCAACAGTAACTGTTTGGCTATAAATATGTCCTTATCCCCCTCGGCATACTCTTCTTCGCTCCATCGCTCTCCTGCCACAGCAAACACCACCGAACCCTAGCGCCATCGCTGGTAGTCTCGTCGCCGGTGAGGAAGAGCTTCACTACCTCGACTTCTCCGTCGCCGGAACCACGCCGGAGTCGGACCATCTTCGTCCGCCGCCGCCGTAGACGTCCTCTGTCGTCGGGTTAGGGTGCATTGGACACGCGACCGAAGAGCTTCTCTACACACCTTTCTGTGTTCTTCGTGCGCACCTTCCAGGGTAAATAAAATCTCATTTTTACCGCAAGTTAGATCTGAAATTTTACATCTTCTATGTGAAATATGTTTTTCCTCAAGAATCGATAAGCACTTGATTCCTCAAACACTGCCTATCACCACATCATTGATGAACTATGCTAAGCATCTAAGATTTTCACGAGATTCCTCAATTGTGCAAATTTTCGGATATGTACAACTCTCGAACCCAAGAACAATATGCTTAGGCAAATTCCTCAACCACTGGTTATATTCCTCAACTGTCAAACTTTCTCATTTTCTTCAAATCTGAGAACGCATATGACCTCTCCAAATTCCTCGCAACTATACTCTGTTCACAGGTACACACATGTCAGCTGATGAAAATGGAGGATGACGGAAAACAGAAGGGAGGAAAGAAACTTGAGCAAAACACAGCTGTGGATATCCCTGAGGATATATTTACTTGGACTATTGCATGCCTGATGAAAATGAGACAATGGGCAAGAGAAAGATACGGCTGCAGAAGATAGAACGCCGATGGGCGAAGGAATGGAAGGAATACAGGTTTGTGACTCCCAAGTATGCAAAGAAATTTGCTCTGAAGCCCCCTGGCACACGGGCCCCACTTGAGGATCATCAAGTAGCACATCCCTCAAGCCTCAAGACCATTGATGACTATCCAGATGAGAAGGAAAAGCATGTGGCTAAGCTCAAGAAGCACGCAGAAACTACAGTGAGGAAATTCAATGAATCCTTAGCTGCTACCTCAGCTGCTGCTACTTCCTCTGCCGCTGAGACCTCTGGCTCAGAAATTCCTCAAATGTAGTCTCTATCGTCAAAACCAAGGGCTCCAAAGCCTCAAGAGAAGTCTGCTCAGGCTTCAGTCACAAAACCTTCAGCACCAAAACCATCAGCGCAAAAACCCTCCGTACCAATCTCCTCAGCTCCAAAATCCTCAGCACCACCACCAAAGCCTCGAGAGAAACCAGTACAGAAGCACGTCATGAAGCCTATGACCGCCAGCTCCAGCTCCTCACTCCCAGCTGCAACCAGCTCGGAGACAAAGTCTTCAACACCTCCTGCGAAGACTCAGGTATCTGCTGAACGTGCAACTCTGCCAAGCCCCAGCAAAATCATCACCGTCCCGTATGCATTAGAGGGCAGTGATGAATATGATGATCAAACCCTGCAAGCCATCATCAGAAACAAGCAGGAGAGAGTAGCTCAAGCATCAGGCAGTGTCATTCCTCTGGCAATGGACCCCAAGGTCCTCCTTGACTACATCAACATCTGGTATGAGGACCCAAACACTCCACTTGATGATTTGAAGCTTCCCCCTGGCATCAGCCACATGGTGGCCACTTTCATCAATGAAACCAAGTGGAAAGAACAGTAGGCCAAGCAGGCCAAAGTTGCCAAGCTTAAAAAGGAGAAATTCCTCAAGAAGAATCTCCTCAACTTGACTCCTGATGCACTGGTATCAACACAGGCAGAGCTGAAGAAATTGACAGACAAGTACTCCAAGCTGTCCGATCGTAAAAGTCTCAAGAGCAATTTCATCAAGCTGGCCACTAAAGTTGTTGATGACTACAACAAGAAGGCTGCACCATCAGCACCAACTTCTCAGCCCTTGATTGAGGAGCCAGCAGACGAATCTCCTCAGGATGAGGAAACTCCTCAAGCTGAGGAAGTACACCAAGAAAGTCGTACAAATGTACCGGCTATTGAAGAAATCATCATGGAAGCTCCAGCTGATGAATTTGCTGCAACTGATGAGACTGCCCCTGACCCAGCTGCTTCATCAAAGCAAGCTGATGAATCTGTTCCAGCTAGTTCCTCAATACCAGCTGAAGAATCTGTAGAGAGAACCCCTTCACCAAAAGCTTCAAAGGTGAAGAAGATGACTCCGTATGCATCAGACGTGAAGAAAACCAGGGCTGCTGAGAAGGAAGCCAAAAAGAGAAAGGCCTCCTCGGCAGAAGAAGAAACAGAGGCCAAGCGCCTCAAAGCACTTGAAGAAACTGCTCCTCTGGACCCTGTGCCCCTGAATGTCGCTCCTTCTTATGAAATGGTCATCACTGATGATCCAGCCAAAAAGGCAGATGAGGAAATGAAGGATGTCGCCTCTGAGGAACACACTGACGAGGAAATTCATATAGACGACAGTCCTCATCCCTTCATTCCTCAGAAAGACACTGCTCAAGAATCAGCTGCACCAGCTGATGAAACTGCGTCTGCCACCAAGCCAGCTGAGGAAGAACAAACTGAAAATCCTCAAACTGATGACATTCAACGCTCTGAGAAAAATCCTCAAGATGAGGAACAGGCTGACCCAACTCCTCCAACTGAGCAAGAAGAAGCTATTCCTCAGCCTGATGCACAGCCAGAGCAAGCCCCTCAGCATGACGCCCAGCCAGCACCATCTCCTCAGCCTGAAGTACCAGCTGCTAAAATTCCTCACCCTGAGGAAAATGCTGAGGAGAATGCAACTAACCAAGACAATGCATTCGTCGTGCTCAACCCAGAGACTGCCATTGTTGTCTCCCCTCCCGTTCCTCGGCAAAATCATCAGCCAGTTCAGCGTCAGCCATTCTCCAAGCGTCCTAAGTTTTAAAAGGAAAATTTCTTTGAAGAACGCATGTACTTCATTGGAGAGAACCCCTATGACAAGCCTCAAATGAGGCATCTGAAGTTTTGGACTAGGACTCAGATGAATTACTATGCCTCTGTGCTATGTGGACGAAACAAGATATTCCAGCACAGGCATATTCCTCATGTCGAACTTGAAGCAATACCGTGCCTGGAGCCAGTCCTCAGTGTACTCCATGATGCTGGTTTACTACCTATGTGCTCCGACATCTCTGACTGGAACAGCGAGCTAATTCTTCAGTTCTATGCCACTCTTCATATAACCGGCAACCCTGAAGACATTAACACTTGGGTGTTTGATTGGATGACACAAAACACTCACTACAAGGCTCCTGCTACTGAACTCCTCCGACAACTGCGTGTACCAATTCCCTCAGATGAGGCTGTGAAGCTTTATGGTGAGCGTGAGTGCCCAATGGAATGATGCAAGTCCTCATGAAGCCTTTGGCTGAAGGAAAACCTCCGAGAACAACCTTCCTCGTCCACGAGCTCAAGTACACACCCAGATCTGTTTACAGAATCCTCTGCAGTGTGCTCGCGCCGATCAAAGGCCATGATGATGAAGAAGATGTTGTAGGCCTCATGAAGAATATCCTCTTCAACATCATTCATGGTATTCCTATCAACATCCATGATTTCTTCTTGAGGACTTTGGCCGACAATGCTATGTGTCCTTTTGACCACAAGTTATATGCCCCATGGATCATGAGATTCATCAGGACAAGGACAGGCATCAACTTTCTCGCTGAATGCCAAAACCATGTTGGTTATATGCCTCCTATCCGGGTCAACAAGAAAACTTTCGAGCCCATTGAAGGAAAAGGCAAATCCGTGATTGAAGAAGGCAGTAGGCCCCTTGATGGCCAGTTCAGAGAACCAGAAGCTTATTCTTCATGGGATGATACTGAGACTCGTCCGGCAAGCCCCGTTCCTCCTCGCGTGATGAATACAAGAGAGCTCCTCCTCAGTCTACACCAGAAGGTGGATCGCAATCACAAGTGGGTCAAACGCCAGTTTGGCGCCATTGTGAAAACCCTCACTAAAACATAGAACTCTGTGAAGCTCAACCATCATTATCTCCATGAGGTTTTTGATCGCACCTGGGCTACATTTGCACATCTGAAGACTCAGACTGAGCTTGAAGAAATGGACTTTGAGCGAGACTTTGAATGGTCGTGGCCTCCGAAGAAGAAGTTCAGGCCTATTCCAGTTCCAGACCTTGAATACAGCTCCTTTTCTTCATTCCGCACTGCTGAAACTGATGAAGAACAGCTCGACACTACTACCGGTCCAGGGAAGAAGACTACTCCCAAGAAGCATCACGGCTCTTCCTCAACTGCCAAGAAGTGAAGTCTTCACGGGTGTTAGTCCTCAGTTTGTCCCTTTTTGTCACTTGATGACAAAGGGGGAGATACTTGAGAGTTAGTCTTCAAGCGGGATATTTTTGGGGCTTATGAACTATATTTAAGTTACAAACTCTTGGCTCTTCTAAAGTTTTTATGTAATGAGTTGTAACTTAAGCCCGATGGTACTCTGACGCTTTTGAACGTTTTTCTTCACATGCTTATTCCTCAAGTTTTAATGCACACATGCTGGAATTCGTCTGATACCATTTTTCATCATGCATTTTCATTTTCTTCATATGATATGTTACATGTATGCATGATTTACAAGACTCACGGGGAGATCTCCATGATATAAATCATGAATTTGCATTTGCTGTGAAAAGCAAAATCCTCAAGATATGCACATCTTCAGGGGGAGTCTCTCTGAATCTTGATTTCAAATTCCTCAAATGGGTATTTACACTTCATATTTTTTATCCCTGTTGAAGACTTAACCTAATTGTCATCAACCACCAAAAAAGGGGAGATTGTAAGTGCATCTAGTGCCCCTTAGTGATTTTGGTGGTTTGAATACTTATAGGTTAAGTATCTAATGTGTTTATGAATGTACACAGGATCTATAAGTCATTGACGAGTTTGATATATTTGAAGAATATCGACCCCTAAAAATATATGTCTTTAGTTGAAGAAATTGGTCTCAAGCTGAAGAAATGAATCGCGAGGAATCTGCGATGAAATTGATATTCCTCATGAAGATACTAATATTGAGGAATCCGGTGTGTCCTGAAGAAAATCACTCCGAAGAATTTGAAGCATGAAGATTTACACTTTCTATTTTATTTTCTTCGCATTTGAGTAATAGGAACACTGTACTGTTAAAGGGGGTCGAAGTTACACTTTGGAATGAATTTCCTCATGATGCTCAACCCAAGCCTAATCCTACCAAAAGCCTCAAGTGAGGAATACGAGTGACATGAGGACTCTCACAGTTGAGGGTTCCGACCGTTTCGATAGCCACGCCAAGTCATTGGTCTTATCCACTCCAACGGTCATATTATTTAAGGGCATTAGTGTCAAATCATGTCGGGATGCTCCCAGGCTATAAATAGCCACCCCCCACAACCATTAGCTGGTTGGCTGCTCCGTTAGAAACTGACACTTGTCATAAGAGCAACCCAATTCCTCAGAGTCTTCGAGAGTAATTCATCAGTGAGGAAATACACCATACACCAAAACCACAAACCAAACCTAGTGATTGAGCATCACTGAAGAAGTTGTTCCTATGTGGGACTGAAGCCTTTTACCTTTGAGGACTGTGCATCCTCCAGACGGTTAGGCGTCATGGTCTAGAGCTTTCCAGCAGTCAATTGTGGATCGCCGGGTGACCAAGTTTGTGAGGGTTTGGAAGTCTGACCTGAAGACTTACCACGAGTGTTGGGCGAGGACTGTGTGTCCTTAGCTTAAGGAGAATACGGTAGGGACTATGTGTCCTTTGGTTTCAATACCAAGCCGCTCCAAACCAGATGTACGACTATCACAGTAGTTGGAACTGGGTTATCAACGACTGTGTTCACTGAGAAACGGGTTCTAATTCCTCAACTCCTTACTTTCCTCGTATTATGTGTTGATGACTTTCACTGCGACTGTTTGAAGAATTTGCTGAAGACTTTCTCTGAATTACCTCAACCCCAAATTCTTCACGTCAGTTAGTCCTCATCTGTATTCTGCGTGCCTGCTCACAGTGCAATTTGTTTTCACATTCTTCACTCTCAAAAACTGCTATTGTGAAACTTTGCACTTCTGATCCTTTATTGTTTCCGCTGTAAGTTAGTCATCAGTGAGGAATTTCCTCAAAAGGAATTTCCTCACTGATGAAATTCTAAAAATCTCCTATTCACCCCCCCCCCCTCTAGTCGATATAACGCACTTCCAAGCTCATACTCTTCGACGGAATCATTTTGGATCACCGCTCCATCGGAGAATTTGGGAACGTATGGATTGTATCAAATATCCGGGAATAATTGCAGTTCAAAGGAATTAGAAGTTACGGAAAAATGTGCCGAGAACTTACTCGATGTACGACCGCACTTTTATTAGGTTGTTGAAGATATACAATGAAATGTTTCGCCATTCTTCGACATACAACGTTATTGGTTTCGAAGCACCGACTAGTGCAAGCTTCCCTTTGAATATGCTGAGGTTGGATCTACCTTTTTTAGGGTCGACATCATTGTACCGAGGCTTCGGATTATGCAAATGATGATTTTTTGGCTTCGTAGTGTACTATCACAAAGTGTGCCACCTCCTCAGTAATGAATGCCTCGTCCATCGATGCTTCAATTCTACATTTATTTTCACATTTAGCTCGAAGCGCATTCTGCATCCTCTCAGTTGCATAGCACCGACGATTTTGCATGGGCTCACACAATCTTGCCTCGGTCGGTAGATGTAAAATCAAATGCTGCATTGGATTAAAGAAGCCTGGCGGAAAGATCTTCTCTAATTTGCAGATCAACTCCGACGCCAACTCCTTTGTTTCATATACCACGACAGGCGACAATTCTTTCACACAAAGAACACAGAAGAAATAGCTCAGCTCCGCTAGTACTGGCCATTCATACCGAGGAATAAAGCCACGTAACATCACTGGCATTACTCGCTCAAGCCATATGTGTCAATCATGACTCTTGAGACCAAATATTTTTATTTTTTCATGACTCGCTCCCCTCTTTAGATTTGTTCCATACCCATCAGGGAACATCAAGTGCATTTTGACCCACAAGATAATTTCCTTCATATCTGGCCTTCCAAGATTGAACCAGGCCTTTGGCTTCGACCACCTCTGCTTTCCTTTGCCTTCTCGCGTCTTTTGTAACTGTCTATGACATAGTGTCTCTTGATCGACTCTAGCCTTAGCATTATCCTTTGTTTCCCCATCCATGTCGAACAATGTACCAAAAATGGCCTCTCCGATATTCTTTTCACTGTGCATCATGTCGATGTTGTGTGGATGAAGGAGGTCTTTGAAGTAAGACAGATCCCAAAAGCATGGCTTGTGAGTCCAGGCGTGTTCTGAATTATACCCCTTGAAATACCCTGGACGCTTTGGATTAGGCTCGAGGGCGTCTAACTGATCTAGGACTTGTTGGCTTGTCAACGCGGGTGGTGCCAAGGTTTTGACAACTTTACCTTTGGTAAAGTTCTTCTTGTCTTTTCTGAACTAATGGTGAGGATCCAGGAACTGCCTTTGCAAGTCAAAGCATGAATACTTCCCACCCGCCTGCAACCAATGAAACTGAAGAGCTCCCTTGCACAAGGGGCACGGGAACCTTCCATGCACACACCATCCAAAGAATAGCGCATACGCCAGCAAGGCATGCATCGAGTACATGTACCACACATGCATTTTGAAGTTTTCTTTTCTAGCGGCATCATATGTCTTGACCCCATTATCCCAAGCTTCTTGCAATTCCTCCTTAAGCGGTTGCATGTACACATTCATATTCTTCCCCGGATAGTTGGGCCCTGGAATTATCAACGTCGGGAATATGTTCTTTCTTTGCATAATCTGACAGGGGGGAGATTTAGTGGAATGACAAATATAGGCCAACTACTGTATTGGGTTGTTGTCATGCCGAAGGGATTGAACCCATCTGTGGTGACGCACACTCGAGGATTCCTTGGATCTGCCGCTTTATTCGGATGTAATCCATTGAAATGTTTCCACGCTTCCCCATCCAATGTGTGTACCGCCATCTTATTCCCATCCAAATCTAGTTCAATTATTTTGCCCAATTTGTGCCATGTCATATGTCTGGCCGTCTCTTCGACCATGAAAAGATGTTGAAGCCTTGGTATGAATGGCATATACGAAAGAACACTAACTGTGATTTTGGTCTGACTCTTCTCACCCATACCATTGTCTACCAGAAGATACCTGCAAGACTCGCAATTGGGACAATTGCCCAAGTGTGCATACTCCTTCCTAAATAAGACACATCCTTTCTCACAGGCATCTATCTTCTCATAGGACATCTTAAGTACACAAAGTATTTTGTCCGACTGGTACAGGTTTGCAGGCATGACATGGCCTTTGGGTAGAAAGCGTCCAAATAGTGTCATCATCGCGTCGTAGCATTCTCTTCCCAAGTTGAACTGAGCCTTCAGAGCCATTACTTGTGCAATGGCATCCAGCTGACAAAGCTCAGTGTGCTCGTGGAGGGGATGTTTTGAAGACTCCAACATTTCATAGAAGGCCTTTGCAGATTCCTCCATCTCTTCGCCCGAATCCCGAGCATCATCAAAGTCTTGCACCATATCTTCGATCCCGGTACCATGCTCGTCGGTGCGACGATGAACCACCTCAACTCTGGTGCGTTGTATAGACTCACCGTGAAATGTCCACACCATATAATTAGGCTTAAACCCTCTCCTTAGCAGGTGTTTAATCATTACAGCCTTTGTCCTCTTTTTATAGTTGTCACACTCTGGACAGGGGCACCAGTTTGTTTACTCGCCATTTTCAAATGCAGCTTTCACAAAGTCCTTGGTTTTTAGAAACCATTCTTTCATCATCTATTTCTAACTAGGGTGATCGGTGTACATCCACGCACGATCACTCATCTTGCCTAGCTACTAAACACATAAGAAATATACATATATAATTCAGCATATATGTTCATCAGTTAATCAAGTTCGCGAGTTTTATTACGTCCATGCAACCTACACGCTAATATGTAAAGATAGGTCCTAATCCCACCCGAGTATGTGTAGTTTGGGTTCGTTTTCCCATGCTCTGCTCTGGATCCAACACAAAATTTCGGCAGCATGATACGTCTCCAACTTATCTATAATTTTTGATGGTTTCATGTTATTATGTTATAAACTTTGGATGTTTTATATGCATGAATATGCTATTTTATATCATTTTTGGGACTAATCTATTAACTCAGTGCCAAACGGAATAAAACCTGCGGGATGATTTTTTCCGTAACAAAAGATGCGAGGGGACTTGAGAACCAAGGCAGGAGACCTCGTGGGAGGTCACAAGCCCCTTAGGCGCGCCCTTGGGGGCGCTTGGCAGGCTTGTGGGCCCCACGTGGATCCTTTGCCCTACCTCTTTTGCCTATAAATTCTCTAAATCCCGAAACCAAAGAAGAGAGCCACGAAAATACTTTTCCGCGGCCGCAAGCTTCTGTCTCCGCAAGATCCCATCTGGGGACCATTCTGGTGCCCTGTCGGAGGGGGATTCGGACACGGAGGGCTTCTTCATCAACACCATTGCCTCTCCGATGATGCGTGAGTATTTCACCACATACCTTCGGGTCTATAGCTAGTAGCTAGATGGCTTCTTCTCTCTCTTGGATCTTCAATACAAAGTTCTCCATGATCTTCATGAAGATCTATCTGATGTAACTTCCTTTTGCGGTGTGTTTGTCGAGATCCAATGAATTGTGGATTTATGATCAGATTATCTATGAATATTATTTGAGTCTCCTCTGATCTCTTATATGCATGATTTCGTATCCTTGTAATTCTCTTCGAGTTATGGGTTTCGTTTGGCCAACTTGATCTATAATTCTTGCAATGGGAGAAGTGCTTGGTTTCGGGTTCATACCGTGCGGTTTCCTCACCCAGTGACAGAAGACGTAGCAAGGCACGCATCGTGTTGTTGCCATCAAGGGTAAAAAGATGGGGTTTATATCATACTGCATGAATTTATCCCTCTACATCATGTCATCTTGCTTAAGGCGTTACTCCATTTGTTATGAACTTAATACACTAGATGCATGCTAGATAGCAGTCGATGTGTGGAGTAATAGTAGTAGATGCAGAAAGTATCGATCTACTTGTCTCGGACGTGATGCCTATATGTATGATCATTGCCTTAGATATCGTCATGACTTTGTGCGATTCTATCAATTGCTCGACAGTAATTCATTCACCCACCGTAATACTTGCTATCATGAGAGAAGCCTCTAGTGAACACTATGGCTCCCGGGTCTACTTCACATCTTGTATTAAGATCTACAAAAATACCAAAAATACTTTGTTGCACTTTTCACCTTCAGATCTCACCTTGCAAATAATCGTGAAGAGATTGACAACCCCTTTATCGCGTTGGGTGCAAGTTTGTTTGTTTTTGTGCAGGTTCATTGGTGCCTCATCTTGATACTCCTACTGGATTGATACCTTGGTTCTCAAACTGAGGGAAATACTTATCGCTACTTTGCTGCATCACCCTTTCCTCTTCAAGGGAAAAACCAACGCAAGCTCAAGAGGTAGCAAGAATAATTTCTGGCGCCGTTGTCGGGGAGTATTCAAGTGCAGCATATCCAAGTAACTATCGCAAACTCATCTCTTGCATTTACATTATTTGCCTTTTGCCTCTCGTTTTCCTCTCCCCCACTTCTGAAAAAACAAAATTTACAAAAATATTTTCCTTTTTCGTTCGCCCTTTTCTTTCGCTTGCTTTCTGTTGCTTGTGTACTTGTGTGGTTGCTAAGACCTGTATGGCCCAACCAAATGATTATGATGCTTACTATAAAAGGTTGGAAGAGATTGAAACTAGTGTTAAAAGCTTCATGTCTACACACTTTTAATCATAATAGTTACTTTCGTAGAGAACTAAGGGAGCAAAATTCTTTTATGGCTTATATGAATAAAGAGGTTGATGATATGGCCAAAGAATTCCTTGTGTTAAATTCTCAATTTTCTCGTCTTGACAAATTGGTAGGCCAAATTTCTGATAAACAAGCTACCTTAGTCAATAAAATGGCTGCTAAACCTGAAATTTGTGATGAGAATCACGAAGATCTTAAAGTGCTTGGTGTGACTCCTATTGAATCCTTGTTTACTAATGTCAATCCTAATGATGATGGGGCTGTATATGAATCCACTATGGTTGAGAAACGCCCAATGGTTCGGATTCCACTTATATTGATGCTAAAAACACTAGAAGTGGAGTAGAGGATACCAAAACTTTGAGTAGTGATGAAATTACTACTTTGGATTTCAAGGAATTTAATTATGATAGTTGCTCTTTTATTGAATGTATTTCCTTGATGCAATCCATGCTAAACTCTCCACATGCTTATAGCCAAAATAAGGCCTTTACCGATCATATCGTTGATGCTATGATGAAATCTCTTGAAGAGAAACTTGAGTTGGAAATATCTATTCTAGAAAACTTCATGATGAGTGGGAACCTACTATCAAAATCAAGATTAAAAATTATGAATGCAATGCTTTGTGAGATTTGGGTGCTAGTGTTTCCGCTATTCCGAAGACCTTATGTGATGTTCTAGGCTTCAATGAGATTGATGAGTGCTCTCTTAATTTGCATCTCGCGGATTCTACTATTAAGAAACCTATGGGAAGGATCAATGATGTTATTATTATTGCAAATAGGAACTATATGCCCGTATATTTCATTGTTCTTGATATTGATTGCAATCCGACATGTCCCATCATTCATGGTAGACCTTTCCTTAGGACTATAGGTGTTATCGATATGAAGGAAGTGAATATTAGATTTCAATTTCCATTAAATAAGGGCATGGCACACTTTACTAGAAATAAAATAAGATTGCCTTATGAATCCATGATGAGAGCAACTTATGGTTTGAGCACCAAAGATGACGATACTTGATTCTATCGCTTTATGCATGGCTAAGGGCGTTAAACGATAGCGCTTGTTGGGAGGCAACCCAATGAATAAATTTATTTTTGCTTTTTACTTTCTGTTTTGTTGTGTCCACACCATCATAATTTTTTTATGATTGTGTGTTTTTTATGTTTTTTAGAGTTTGTGACAAGTAGAACCTTTATGGTTAGTTTTGGTGATAGTTGTTTAATCATGCTGAAAAAGACAGAAACTTTATGCTCACGAAATTATTTTTAATTTCTATCCAGAAATAGCTTTTGAGTTGATTATTTTTTCTGCTGATTTATATGCAAATTTCCCTAATTGTCATAATTGTTCAGAATGTTTTGGATAGCAGAGGTATACGAAATATATAGATTGCTATAGACTGTTCTCTTTTTTGACAGATTCTGTTTTTGTTGTGTTAATTGCTTATTTTGATGAAACTATGGTTAGTATCGGGGGGTACTATCCACGGAAAAGTTAGAATACAGTAATATAACATCAACCTAAATGTAAATCAAGTTTACTACAGTACCTAAAGAGTTGGTGGTTTGTTTTCTTATGCTAATGATATCACGAGTTTCTGTTTAAGTTTTGTGTTGTGAAGTTTTCAAGTTTTGGGTGATGTTCTCATGGACAATGGAACAAAGAGTGGAAAGAGATTAAGCTTGGGGATGCCCAAGTCATCCCAAGCCAAATTCAAGGACACCAAAAGGCCTAAGCTTGGGGATGCCCCGGGAAGGCATCCCCTCTTTCGTCTTCAATCCATCGGTAACGTTACTTGGAGCTATATTTTTATTCACCACATGATATGTGTTTTACTTGGAGCGTCATGTATTATAGGAGTCTTTTCTTTTTGTTTTGTCACAATCATCCTTGCTGCACACCTTTTTGAGAGGTACATGCACTCATCGTGAATTTGTAAGAATACTCAATGAGCTTCACTTATATCTTTTGAGTTAGGCAATTTAGCTCGCATGTGCTTCACTTTTATCTTTTGAGCTAGATAATTTTGATCTAGTGCTTCACTTAAATCTTTTTAGAGCACGTCGGTGTCGTATTTTGTAGAAATAAAAACTTTTGATCTTCACTTATACCATTTTGAGAGTGCTCTCTCTAAGTAACTTGGTAATTGGCATGTGCTATGAAATTAGTCCTAAATATGATAGGCATCCAAAGAGGATATAATAAAAACTTCCATATTCAAGTGCATTGATTAGTAAGAGAAGTTTGATTCCTCACAATTAGTTTTGAGATATGGATATGGTAATATTAGAGTTATGTTAGTAGGGTGTTGTGAATCTAGAAATACTTGTGTTGAGGTTAGTGATTCCCGTAGCATGCACGTATGGTGAACCGCTATGTTAAGAAGTTGGAGAATAATTGATTTACTGATTGTCATCCTTTGTGTGGCGGTCGGGATCGCGTGATGATTAACACCTACCAACCCTTCCCCTAGGAGTATGCGTTTAGCACTTTGTTTCGATTACTAATAAAACTTTTGCAATAAGTATATGAGTTCTTCATGACTAATGTGAGTCCATGGTATAGATGCACTCTCACCTTCCACCATTGCTAGCCTCTCTAGTGTCGCGCAACTTAGGCCGGTGCACAAACCCACCATATACCTTCCTCAAAACAGCCACCATACCTACCTATTATGGCATTTTCATAGCCATTCCGAGATATATTGCCATGCAAATTCCACCATTCTGTCTCATGACATGTGCCATCACTTTCATATTGCCATTGCATGATCGTAAGATAGCTAGCGAGATGTTTCAACGTCATACGCTAAGCTATATTGTTGCACATCCCGGTACACTGCCGGAGGCATTTCCTATAGAGTCATTATTGTTCTAAGTATTGAGTTGTAAGTAAATAAAAGTGTGATGAACATCATTATTAGAGCATTGTCCCATGTGAGGAAATAAAAAAAAGAGGCCAAAGAGCCCAAAAAAATGAGAGAAAAATAGAGAAGGGACAATGCTACTATCTTTTCCCACACTTGTGCTTCAAAATAGCACCATGTTCTTCATGATAGAGAGTCTCTCGTTTTGTCACTTCCATATACTAGTGGGAATTTTCATTTTATAACTTGGCTTGTATATTCCAATGACGGGCTTCCTCAAAATTGCCCTAGGTCTTCGTGAGCAAGCAAGTTGGGTGCACACCCACAAGTTTTCTTTTTGAGCTTCCATACACTTATAGCTCTAGTGCATCCGTTGCATGGCAATCCCTACTCATTCACATTGATATCTATTGATGGGCATCTCCATAGCCCATTGATATGCCGAGTCGATGTGACCATCTCCTCCTTTTTGCCTCACAACCTTCACCAAACTCTATTCCACCTATAGTGCTATATCCATGGCTCACGCTCATGTATTCCGTGAGAGTTGAAAAAGTTTGAGAAAGTAAGAGTGCGAAAACAATTACTTGGCCAATACCGGGGTTGTGCATGATTTAAATTCGTTGTCTGGGGATGATGGAGCATAGCCAGACTATATGATTTTGTAGGGATAACTTTCTTTGGCCTTGTTATTTCAAAAGTTCATGATTACTTCGCTAGTATGCTTGAAGTATTATTGTTTTCATGTCAATAGAAAACTATTGTTTTGAATCTTACGGATCTGAACATTCATGCCACAAGAAAGAAGTTACAAAGAACAAATATGTTATGTAGAATTCCATATCAAAAATACGGTCTTTATCACTTCCCTACTCGAGGACGAGCAGGAGTTAGGCTTGGGGATGCTTGATACGTCTCCAACGTATCTATAATTTTTTATGGTTCCATGCTATTATGTTATCAACTTTGGATGTTTTATATGCATGAATATGCTATTTTATATCATTTTTGGTGCTAACCTATTAACATAGTGCCAAGTGCCAGTTTTTGTTTTTTCCGTGTTTTTGACCTTTTTCAGAAAAGAATATTAGACGGAGTCCAAACGGAATAAAACATGCGGGGTGAATTTTTCCATAACAGAAGATACGCAGTGGACTTGAGAACCAAGGCAGGAGACCTCGTGGGAGGTCACAAGCCCCCTAGGCGCGCCCTAGGGGGGCTGGGCCTGGCATGCTTGTGGGCCCCACGTGGCTCCTTTGCCCTACCTCTTTCGCCTATAAATTCTCTAAAATCCCGAAACCAAAGAAGAGAGCCACGAAAATACTTTTCCGCGGCCGCAAGCTTCTGTCTCCGCAAGATCCCATCTGGGGACCGTTCTGATGCACTGCCGGAGGAGGATTCGGACACGGAGGGCTTCCTCATCAACACCATTGCCTCTCCGATGATGCGTGAGTAGTTCACCACAGACCTTTGGGTCCATAGCTAGTAGCTAGATGGCTTCTTCTCTCTCTTGGATCTTCAATACAAAGTTCTCCATGATCTTCATGGAGATCTATCCGATGTAACTTTCTTTTGTGGTGTGTTTGTCGAGATCCGATGAATTGTATTTATGATCAGATTATCTATGAATATTATTCGAGTCTCCTCTAATCTCTTATATGCATGATTTCGTATCCTTGTAATTCTATTCGAGTTATGGGTTTCGTTTGGCCAACTTGATCTATAATTCTTGCAATGGGAGAAGTGCTTGGTTTTAGGTTCATACCGTGTGGTGTCCTCACCCAGTGATAGAAGGTGTAGCGAGGCACGCATCATGTTGTTGCCATCAAGGGTAAAAGGATGGGGTTTATATCATATTGCATGAATTTATCCCTCTACATCATGTCATCTTGCTTAAGGCGTTACTCCGTTTGTTATGAACTTAATACACTACATGCATGCTGGATAGCGGTCGATGTGTGGAGTAATAGTAGTAGATGCAGAATGTATCGGTCTACTTGTCTCGGACGTGATGCCTATATGTATAATCATTGCCTTAGATATCGTCATGACTTTGTGCGATTCTATCAATTGCTCGACAGTAATTCGTTCACCCACCGTAATACTTGCTATCATGAGAGAAGCCTCTAGTGAACACTATGGCCCCCGGGTCTACTTCACATCCTATATTAAGATCTACGAAAATACCAAAAATACTTTGTTGCACTTTTAACCTTCAGATCTCACCTTGCAAACAATCGTGAAGGGATTGACAACCCCTTTATCGCATTGGGTGCAAGTTTGTTTGTTTTTGCGCAGGTTCATTGATGCCTCATCTTGATACTCCTACTGGATTGATACCTTGGTTCTCAAACTGAGGGAAATTCTTATTGCTACTTTGCTGCATCACCCTTTCCTCTTCAAGGGAAAAACCAACGCAAGCTCAAGAGGTAGCACAGCACCTCCCTGCTGTTCTCCTGATACACGTCTCGGCAATAAATAGAGAGGATGTGTATCCGGAGAACAACAGGGAGGCACTAACGAAATTCTGCATCCAATCCGGAACAAAGCATATGGGAAAACGAACCCAATCTACACATACTCGGGCTGTCCATGGATAACGTTGGACAATTCGGAAGAATCACAGTTATAAATATATGCAAATGCATGCATATTTATAATTGTAACCCTTTCGAACAGGAGACGCATACTAGTCATGCATACTGATAATTTAATGTACCTATATCTAGGAAGTTTCATGTATAGACCGACCCAGAGAAAATTAAGGGGCGAGGAGGAGATGTCATTTGTACTCACCCATGAATGCAGGGGCGGAGCTCGTCGAACGCGCGGGGAGGTCTTCGAACAGCAAACGAGACAACTACACATGTAAATCCATCTGATCAACACAAATATTTTGTGTTCATTAATAAAATCGAAAAATATATGACCTAACAAAAATATATGACCTATATAGATGTCATCTAGGGTCCCAGCAACATTGAGGAACCCCCTAACTATCTCGTCCCCGACTCCCTCAGGTATGGCGATGCACGGTCAAAGGGTCAGCATGACGAATCTTCCGGTTTCGAAGACCTCTCTTCTCTGCCTCTCCTATCCTCTCAGAGCATTCTACTGGTGAGGTCCACGGCCGGCGGCCTCTGGAAGGCCGAAGATCACCTTTTCAGTCAACAAGAGGTCGAAGAGGTGTCGGGGGTCAGGGGTTGGGGGTCAGTGGCGATGGGGGCGACGTATTAACAGCTCCATGGAGTTTTGTGCTGGGGTGTTGTCGGGATGTCGTGTCGGGATGTCGTGTCGGGGTGTCGTGTCGGGGTTTCGGGGCATCGGGTCGGGGTGTCAGGGTGTCATTTTCTTCTTATTCCACTTCTTTTTTTCCTCTTCTTCTTCTTCTTCCTTTTCTTCTTCTTCTTCTCCTCCTCCTTCCCCTTCTTCTCCTTCTTCTTCTCCTCCTCCTCCTCCTTCTTCTTCTTCTTCTTCTTCTTCTTCTTCTTCATTCCTTCTCATCTTCTTCTTTTCTTCTTCTCTTCTTCTTGAAAGTGTTTTCAACACAAAAGGTGGACTTGAATGATTCGGTTTCAATATGGACAAAAAATGTCCCCATTTGATAGCAAAGTATTTTCCAAGTATTTTGAGAATACTAAAGTTTTCGAGATAATCATAGTTTTGTTTACAATATGAGTTGTTTGGTTGCCCCTAACAAGTGTGCTTTTAATACTGTAGTATTGGGCAAACAGCGTTTTTTTCTCTGCATAAAAAGAGAACCCCAAACCTCTTTTTAAAAAACATAGCTACTCAGTGCTTAGATGCAATGGCTAAACGGCAAAACTTACAGCGTTATGCTGCAACATCCAAACAAGTTCTATATATTGTGAATACTCCAAATACTCTGTTTTAATAAAACTATTATATTTCACACCTACGGGCAAAATTACTATTGTTTTTGTTAATTTGGTTTATATAATACTTTGCTATCAAAGACAGTCGGGCCCCGCTTGATAGCTCAGTTTTTTCTAAGTATTTATAGAATACTATAGTTTTTTTAGATTACCATGGTTTTATTTACCATGAGCCGTTTGTCTATCACTAAAAGCTGTTTTTTAATACTGTGGTATTGGCAAAACCATGGTATTTTCTCTGTATTTAAAAAAGAACCTCGGACCTCTTTTTCTAAAACCGAGCTAGCAAAAGAAACGCCTCACGGTATCTTCTCGTACTACTAACATGGTCTCTCGTTGCCTGAACACTCATTGACTGTAACAACATGATCAAAACCTACAACATGTAAAAAGGAAAACGGCAAAAAAACAAAAAAAATACCTTTGCGGTAGAGGCGATGGGGGCGCAGGGTGGCGGCACGGGCACCGGGGGGCGGTGGGGGCTCCGGCGTGAGGGAGGAGGGTGGGGTGGGTGGGGTGCATCGCAGGGAGGAAGGCTAGCGAGGGGTGGAGTGGGTGGCCGGGGCGGGGTGGGGAGCCGGAGCGGGTGCGGTGGTGTAGCGGTGGCACTGGGGTAGGTAGGGCGGGAGAGAGGGTGCGCGTGGGGTGGAGAGAGTGGGAGAGAGAGTGGGGAGAGGATGTGTTGTTGATTGTTATGGGGGGCGTCCCCTTTGCCGTCTGCAGCGGACGGCAAAGGTGAGGAGGCATACGGAAAGGGGTGGGTGGGTGGGGTGGGGTTGGCTCCGGCCGTTAGGGTTGGCGCTGGCCGTCCCCTTTGTCGTCTGCCTTCAGCTTTTGTGTCGTTTGTTGGCACACGACAAAGAGATGGATGATGGCAAATATGTTTTTTGCCAACACCCAGCTCTTTGTCTTCTGCATGCACCTTCTCTATCGTCTGTTGGCAGACGACAAAGAGATGGCTGATGGCAAACAGCCTCTTTGCCATCAGCCATATCTTTGTCGTCTGTTTTCTGGAAGCTGACGGCAAAGAGGCTCTTTGCCATTAGCCAGCAGACGGCAAAGAACTGGCTGATGGCAAATTCCCTGATTCCAGTAGTGATGGTGGAATAGGCAAGGTTGCTTCTTTGTGGACCCATAGTGGGTGAAGCCCTTCGTGCACTCGCATAACCATTACCCTTTGTGGGTTGAAGTCTCCATCAACGTGGACGTATGATAGCACCACCTATGACAACCACGCCAAAAATCTCCGTGTCTTCATTGTGTTTGATCTTCCTAACCCTCCTTTACATTCACTTGCAATGTAATTATGTTCCACTACAAAACTCATGGACTTACATGCATAGGGTGCGCTAGACTTGGTAATATCACTAAATCTTGCCAACCGAGAAAATTGGGAAAAAGTTAAGTTTTAATTTGGTCAAGTAGTCTAATCACACACCCTCTAGACATACTTTCGATCCAACAAGTGGTATCCGAGCTTTGGTCTCCATTGCATTGGTTTCACAACCTAGGTGAGTATGGCTTCTAGTGAGGGAAACTATCATTGTAGAGGTCCATATTTCAACGGTACAAACGTTGATAGTTGGAAGCATAAAATGAAAATGCATATTCTTGTACATAACTCCATCGCTTGGGTTGTTGCTCTGTTGTCTTGCAGGGTGAATTCTTGCAGAAGGAAAAGAATCGGATCATGAAGCGACAACGGATGAATTGAAGATGTTGCAATACAATGCTCAAGCGTGTGACATTCTATTCAACTGCTTATGCCCCAAAGAATTCATAAAGATAAGTCACCTTGAGAATGCCAAGGAAATTTGGGATACTTTGGTTGATATGCACGAAGGAACCGTATCTATGAGGGAATCTAAGTTGGGTGTGCTTCAAAGTCAACTTGACAAGTTCAAGATGAAAGATGGTGATGGAGTCGCGAAAATGTAATCTAGGCTTGCTCTCATCACCAATGCGATTATCGGCTTATGAAGGGAAGAGATGACCGACAAATTCATCATCAAGAGATCTTAGTATGACACCATGTGCACATTAATCCAAATGATACCAAACTACAATGATCTCAAGCCCACAGAAGTCATTGGAAGGATCGTTGCTCATGAAATGTCACTCAAGGACAAACAAGAGCTTCACAACAAGTCAAGCGGTGCTTGCAAAGCCACAAGTGATACTCCCACGACTTCAAGTGACAATATTGTTACCAATGAAAAGATAAGTCTCACGAAATTCAACAAGTTCTACAAGAATATAGTCAAGGAAAGAAGCTCCCCCTCAAGATACGAAGAGAACCGTTCTTCTAGTCGTGACAAAAATTGCTACAATTGTGGAAGACCTGGACACTTCCCAAATGAGCGCATGATTCCTTCCAAAATGAGAGACGAGTCACCAAGGAGAATAAGTACAAGATATGAGTGACCTCCAAGACAGAGGAGTAGGTAAGATCAATATGAACAAAGACCATCCTGGAAAAGTAAGGACTCAGAGAGGAAAGACGAGTACATCAAGAGTTACACAAGAAGAAGACATCAAGTTCACATGGGTGAATTTGTTTCTGGTTCCGACTCCGGCAACCAATCCGAGAGATGTTATCACTCCAACTCTGACTCAAGATGCAGGTGTTGCTGCTCTAGAACTCGTATCCTCCAACTCCTATGATTTATTTGACTCGCCAAATGAAGGAATTGTAAGTTCATCCATGTCTAAAAGACCCAATGTATCACACCCCAAATACTTTGACTTCAATAGTTATGAGAATGACTTGATAGGTGATGATGGTTTGCTCTATGATAAAACTAGTGATGTTAGTAAAAATGAACTTACTAATAATCATGATAACCAAGATGAATAGGTTGATGATGGTAAGAAGGAAACTGAGTGCTTAACTAAGTAACTAAACTCTTAAGTTAGCTCGTGAATTTATTCAAGAAGATCATAGAGATCTTCTAAGAACTTATTATAAGCTACGCTTCGAGAAGCTAAATTTAAAGAAAGAGCATGAGTTTCTTAAAGCTATCAATGACGATCTTCGAAAGAAAAGTTCTTATTATCTTGACAAATGAATCCTATTGTCTACTTCTGTGCCACAAGTTAAATCCAAGAAAACTAGTAATAAGGGCAAAAAAGGTTCTTCATCTAGTGGAAACAATAAAAATGCTAAATCCAAAGATGTTGCTTCTAGTAGTTATATTGATTAAACTAGTGATTCTCTTAGACAAGTTACATTTGAGCAATAGAACAGGTTATTGAAAGGAATTATAGAGAAATGTGTACAAAAGTCTTGTCAGGAGTAAGAAATTCGAGGAAATTGTGTGCAAGCAAGGATGGCACCGAAAGAACGAAGGTGTTGGTTTTGAATGAAAGTTAAATGTTAATTGAGTTGAATGGGAGGAAGATCGATACCCCCAAGACAAAGTTTGTTCCTCAACGAGAGAAGTATGATCCTACTCTCTCCAAGGTGTCGATCTCAAAACCGAAATACCTTGGGTAGAGGGGCCCGAGCTGTTAGATCAGATCGATGGGTAATATGAGACAAGGGGCATTGTGTTTTTAACCAGGTTTGGGCCCTCTTGAAGGAGGTAAGACCTTACATCCTGCTCTTGTTTGTATTATGGGTGTACCAAGGTACATAGTTGATATACCTCAAGATTGTAAGTTGTGGACTAAACCCTAAGGATGATGATGAATGAATCTATGTCTCTACGGACTAAACCCTCTAGCTTATATATGCACCAGGGGTATCTAGGGTTAAAAATGGTTGGTCGACTTCTAGGGGAAACATGTCGAATCTATTCAACCTTCTTGGAGTGCACGCCAGGTCCTTGAAGAAGTCCGATGTTCTTACACCATAGATTTAGAGGCCTCGAGAGTCCTTCCTTTAGTATGGGCCCCTACACCAACCCACGGACTAGGTTGGGTAGGCTGGGACCCCCTTGTCCAGGACACCGTTAGTAGCCCTCGAACTTGTCTTTGATGCCAAGATGTTAGTCTTCTTCATGTATATAGCTTCGACTAAATGTCTTTGGCTCGATGGGCAAGTTCCCAATCCATCTTTGGAGCTTTTAGATCGCACACATGAGTTTTACTTGGTCCTAGTTCCACCACGTGCCGCCTCGAGTGCAAAGTCGCATAGAGACATGAACTTATGTAAAGTGAGATGTTGAAGCGTCTTACTTTCTTGCTTTATTTACCGGTGCATGACCTACAACCTTAACCACGTGTATTCTAGTCTTGCCCTGTGATAAGTTGTTGCGGCAACAAAAGTCCTTCCCTGACGCTTAGGAATTCTTCTTGTTACTTCTCTGGTTTGCGTTGGTTTTCCCTTGAAGAGAAAGGGTGATGCAACACAGGAGCAGTAAGTATTTTCCTCAGTTTGAGAACCAAGGTATCGATCCAGAAGGAGGGCCTCGTTAAGTCCAGAGTACATGCGCAAACACAAACAAGCTTGCACCCAACGCTTCAAAGGGGTTGTCAATCCCTTCAAGATTGTTTGCAAAGTGAGATCTGAAGGCGGAAAGTGCAACAAAGTAAAACGTGTAAGGCTGAAAATATGGTGTGGAGTAGACCCTGGGGGCCATAGTGTTCACTAGAGGCTTCTCTCATAATAGCAAATATCACGGTGGGTGAACAAATTACCGTCGAGCAATTGATAGAACCGCGCAAAGTCATGACGATATCTAAGGCAATGATCATACATATAGGCATCACATCCGAGACAAGTAGACCAATACTTTCTGCATCTACTACTATTACTCCACACATCGACCGCTATCCAGCATGCATCTAGTGTATTGAGTTCATGACGAACAGAGTAACGCCTTAAGCAAGATGACATGATGTAGAGGGATAATCTCAAACCAATGATGAAAATCCCACCTTTTTATCCTTGATGGCAACAACATGATGCGTGCCTCGCTCCCCTTCTGTCACTAGGTGAGGTCACCGCACGGTATGAACCCAAAACCAAGCACTTCTCCCATTGCAAGAATCATAGATCTAGTTGGCCAGACAAAACCCACAACTCGAAGAGAATTACAAGGATATGAAATCATGCATAAGAGAGATCAGAAGAAACTCAAATAAGATTCATAGATAATCTGATCATAAATCCACAATTCATCGGATCTCCAAAACACACCGCAAAAGAAGATTACATCGGATAGATCTCCATGAAGATCATGGAGAACTTTGTATTGGAGATCCAAGAGAGAGAAGAAGCCATCTAGTTACTAGCTATGGACCCGTAGGTCTTTGGTGAACTACTCACGCGTCATCGGAGAGGTGATGGTGTTGATGAAGAAGCCCTTTGTGTCCGAATCCCCCCTCCGGCAGGGCACCACGACGTGCCCTAGATGGGATCTTGCGGAAACATAAGCTTGCGGCGGCGGAAAAGTACTTTTGATGATCGCCTGATTTTTTTGGGATTTTTAGGGAATTTATAGGTGCGGCCCCTATGTCAAGGGGCGCTCAGGGGGGCCACAAGCCTGGATGGCGCGGCCTCCCCCTGGCCGCGGGGTGGGGGCTTGTGGGACCCCTGAGGCTCCCCTGCCTTGGCTCCCAAGCTTCCCGATCTTCTTCCGTTCCAGAAAAAATATTTTCGGGGATTTTCTTCCGTTTGAACTCCGTTTCAAAATCTCCTCTGGAAGGGGTCAAAAACATGGAAAAAACAGGAACTGGCACTTGGCACTGAGTTAATAAGTTAGTTCCAAAAAATATATAAAAGGCATGCAAAACATCCAAAGTTTGACAAGATAATAGCATGAAACCATCAAAAATTATAGATACGTTGGAGACGTATCAAGCATCCCCAAGCTTAACTCCTCCTCGTCCTCGAGTAGGGAAGTGATAAAGAATGAATTTTTGATGTGGAATGCTACCTAGCATAGTTGTCCTTTGCAACTTCTTTCACGTGACATGAATGTTCAGATCCGTAAGATTCAAAACAATAGTTTGCTATTGACATGAAAACAGTAATACTTCAAGCAAACTAGCAAAGTAATCATGAACTTTCAAAATAACAAGGCCAAAGAAAGTTATCCCAACAAAATCATATAGTCTGGCTATGCTCCATCATCCTCACACAACTAATGTAAATCATGCACAACCCCGGTATTGGCCAAGTAATTGTTTTCGCACTCTTACTTTCTCAAACTTTTTATAACTGTCACGCAATACATGAGCGCGAGCCATGGATATAGCACTATAGGTGGAATAGAGTGTGGTGGTGGTTGTGAGACAAAAAGGAGGAGATGGTCACATTGACTCGGCGTATCAAAAGGCTATGGAGATGCCCATTAATAGATATCAATGTGAATGAGTAGGGATTGCCATACAAAGGATGCACTAGAGCTATAAGTATGTGAAAGCTAAAAAGGAAAACTAGTGGGTGTGCATCCAACTTGCTTGCTCGCAAAGACCTAGGGCAATTTTGAGGAAGCCCATCATTGGAATATACAAGCCAGGTTATATAATGAAGATTCCCACTAGCATATGGTAGTGACAAAGCAAGAAGCTCTCAATCATGAAGAACATGGTGCTATCATGAAGCACAAGTGTGGAAAAAGATAGTAGCATTCTCCCTTCTCTCTTTTTCTCTCTTTTTTTCATTTGGGCTCTTAGGCCTCTCTTTTTTTCTATTTTTCTTGGGCTCTTTGGCCTCTTTTTTTTATTTCCTCGCATGGGACAATGCTCTAATAATGATGATCATCACACTTTTATTTACTCACAGCTCAAAGATCACAATGATGATGACTCCATAGGAAATGCCTCTGGCAGTGTACCGGGATGTGCAATGATCTAGCATGGCGTATGACGTTGAAACATCTCGCTAGCTATCTTACGATCATGCAATGGCAATATGAGAGTGACGGCACAAGTCATGAGACGAAACGATGGGAGTTGCATGGCAATATATCTCGGAATGGCTATGAAAATGCCATAGTAGGTAGATATGGTGGCTGTTTTGAGGAAGGCATTTGGTGGGTTTGTGCACCGGCGAGAATTGCGCGGCACTAGAGAGGCTAGCAATGGTGGAAGGTGAAAGTGCATCTATACCATGGGCTCACATTAGTCATGAATAACTAACATACTTATTGCGGAAGTTTTTATTAGAGATCGAAACAAAGTGCTAAACGCATACTCTGAGGGGAAAGGTTGGTAGGTGTAAACCATCGC
Organism: Hordeum vulgare subsp. vulgare; assembly: GCF_904849725.1. NCBI lineage: Eukaryota > Viridiplantae > Streptophyta > Magnoliopsida > Poales > Poaceae > Hordeum > Hordeum vulgare. The sequence goes on along the minus strand of NC_058520.1, from coordinate 255,064,583 downwards.
GCGATCCCGACCTCAACACAAAGGATGAAAATCAATAGATCAATTATGCTCCGACTTCCTAACATAGTGGTTCACCATACGTGCATGCTACGGGAATCACTAACTTCAACACAAGTATTTCTAGATTGACAACACCCTACTAACATGACTTTTAATATTACCAAATCCATGTCTCAAAACTATTTGAGAGGAATGAGGACTTCTCTTTCTACTCAGTGCACATGAAGATGGAGGTTTTTGCATCCTCTTTGGGTACCTATCACATTTGGAACTACTTCCATAACATAAGCCAACTACCAAATCATGCACCGCCGTGCTCTAAAATATATAAGTGAAGCGCATAGATAAAAAGTATCTAGATCAAAAGATATAAGTGAAGCACTATGAGCATTCTAGCAAAAATCACGATGAGTGCATGTCTCTCTATATAAAAAAGGTGTGCAGAAAGTATGATTGTGACACAACAAAAGGAAAAGACTCCTATGATACAAGACGCTCCAAGCAAAAACACATATCATGTGGTGAATAAAAATATAGCTCCAAGTAATGTTACCGATGGATTGAAGACGAAAGAGGGGATGCCTTCCCGGGGCATCCCCAAGCTAAGGCTTTTTGGTGTCCTTGAATTTGGCTTGGGATGCCTTGGGCATCCCCAAGCTTGAGCTATTTCCACTCCTTATCTGTTTGTCCATAAGAACATCACCCAAAACTTGAAAACTTCACAACACAAACCTTAAACAGAAACTCGTGATAACATTAGCACAAGAAAACAAACTACCACCTCTTTTGGTACTGTAGCAAACTTGAATTCTATTTATATTGGTGTTGGGCTACTGTATTATCACTTTTCCATGGCTATTACCCCCCGATACTAACCATAGTTTCATCAAAACAAGCAACCAACTAAACAAACAACAGAATCTGTCAAAAACAGACCAGTCTGTAGCAATTTGTATACTTTGTATACTTCTGGTACCTCAAAACCTCTGAAAAATTACGACTGCCTAGGAAAAAGGCATATCAACCAGCATAAAAAAGAATCAACTCAAAAGCTCTTTCTGAATAAAAATGAAAAATCATCTCGTGAGCGAAAAGTTTCTGTCTTTTTCCAGCAGGATCAAACAACCATTACCAAGACTAGTCATAAAGGTTTTTCTTGGCTCAAACACAAAAATAAACACAAAAAACACAATCACAACAGAACTATGATGGTTTGGATGCAACAAAATAGAAAGAAAAAAGATAAATTCATTGGGTTGCCTCCCAGCAAGTGTTATTGTTTAACGCCCTTAGCTAGGCATTCAAATATGCTCTCACAAAAGACAAGAATTGAAGCACAATGAGAGCATCCTAAAGCATGTGAAAATCACATCTAAGTCTAACATACTTCCTATGCATAGGCATTTTATAGGAAAACAAATTGTCAAGACAACCAATAGCTGCCATATGCAAGAAGAAGAAAGTGACAAGAGCAATCTCAACATCACGAGAGGTGATTTAGTAACATGAAAGTTTTTACCACAATATTTTCCTCTCTCATTACATGTGGGATCATATTCGAATTCAACGATATAGCTATCACATAGGATATTGTTTTCATGACCCACATGCATGCAAAGTTGACGCTCTTCAAAAATAGTGGGATTATCATCTGAAGTCATGACTTCTCCAAACCCACTTTCAATAATATTGCAAATATCATATTCATCTTGAGGCTTGAACAAATTTTCAAGATCAAAAGAAAAATCATCACCCCAATCATGATCTTTGCAACAAGTAGTGGACATAGCAAGACTAGCATCCCCAAGCTTAGGGTTTTGCATAATTTTAGCATGATTGTCACTAATAGAATTTATAGTGAAACCATTGCAATCATGCTTTTCATCCAAGGAGCCCTCGTGAATCACTTCATGAATTTCTTCATCGCGATTTTCAGATTCACGCATCTCAAGCAAAACTCCATAAAGATAATCTAGTGAGCAAAACTCACTAGCAATTGGTTCAACATAGTTGGACCTCTTGAAAAGATTAGCAAGTGGATGAGGATCCATGTCACTAGATTCTTAGCAGCGAAGATGCAAGCATTTTGAAGGCACATAGCACACAAGCAAAGGAAAAGCAAACGACAAAGGCAAACGAAAAAGGCAAATTGTGAAGTGGGGGAGAGGAAAATGAGAGGCAACTGGCAAACAAAGTAAATGCAAGAGATGAGTTTGCGACACTTACTTGGATGAATTCTTGACTTGATCCTCCCCGGCAACGGCGCTAGAAATTCTTCTGCTGCGGCAACAAAAGTCCTTCCCTGGCGCTTAGGAATTCTTCTTGTTACTTCTCTGGTTTGCGTCGGTTTTTCCCTTGAAGAGGTAAGGGTGATGCAGCACAGGAGCAGTAAGTATTTCCCTCAGTTTGAGAACCAATATCGATCCAGAAGGAGGGCCTCGTCAAGTCCAGAGTACCTGGGCAAACACAAACAAGCTTGCACCCAACGCTTCAAAGGGGTTGTCAATCCCTTCAAGATTGTTTGCAAAGTGAGATCAGAAGGCGGAAAGTGCAACGAAGTAAAAAAGTGTAAGGCTGAAAATATGGTGTGGAGTATACCCTGGGGCCCATAGTGTTCACTGGAGGCTTCTCTCATAATAGCAAATATCACGGTGGGTGAACAAATTACTATCGAGCAATTGATAGAACCGCGCAAAGTCATGACGATATCTAACGTAATGATCATAAATATAGGCATCACGTCCGAGACAAGTAGACCGATACTTTCTGCATCTACTACTATTACTCCACACATCGACCGCTATCCAGCATGCATCTAGTGTATTGAGTTCATGACGAACAGAGTAACGCCTTAAGCAAGATGACATGATGTAGAGGGATAATCTCAAACCAATGATGAAAACCCCACCTTTTTACCCTTGATGGCAACAACACGATGCATGCCTTGCTACCCCTTCTTTCACTGGGTGAGGTCGCCGCACGGTATGAACCCAAAACCAAGCACTTCTCCCATTGCAAGAATCATAGATCTAGTTGGCCAGACAAAACCCACAACTCGAAGAGAATTACAAGGATATGAAATCATGCATAAGAGAGATCAGAAGAAACTCAAATAAGATTCATAGATAATCTGATCATACATCCACAATTCATCGGATCTCGACAAACACACCGCAAAAGAAGATTACATCGGATAGATCTCCATGAAGATCATGGAGAACTTTGTATTGAAGATCCAAGAGAGAGAAGAAGCCATCTAGGTACTAGCTATGGACCCGTAGGTCTATAGTGAACTACTCACGCATCATCGGAGAGGTCATGGTGTTGATGAAGAAGCCCTCCGTGTATGAATCCCCCCTCCAGCAGGGCACCAGGACGTGCCCCAGATGGGATCTTGCGAAAACAGAAGCTTGCGGCGCCGGAAAAGTACTTTCGATGATCTCCTGATTTTTTTGGGATTTTTAGGGAATTTATAGGCGCAACCCCTAGGTCAGGGGGCGCTCAGGGGGCCCACAAGCCTGGATGGCGCGGCCTCCCCCTGGCCGCGGGGTGGGGGCTTGTGGGGCCCATGAGGCTCCTCTGCCTTGGCTCCCAAGCTTCCCGATCTTCTTCTGGTGCAGAAAAAATCTTTTCGGGGATTTTCTTATGTTTGGACTCCGTTTCAAAATATCCTCTGAAAGGGGTCAAAAACATGGAAAATACAGGAACTAGTACTTGGCACTGAGTTAATAAGTTAGTTCCAAAAAATATATAAAAGGCATGCAAAACATCCAAAGTTTGACAAGATAATAGCATGAAACCATCAAAAATTATAGATACGTTGGAGACGTATCATACGTCTCCAATGTATCTATACTTTTTTTTGTTCCATGCTATTATATTATCAATCTTGGATGCTTTCTATGCATTTATGTGTTGTTTTATATCATTTTTGGAAACTAACCTATTAACCAAGTGACAAGTGCGAGTTGGTGCTTTCTGTGTGTTTTTTGGCTTTTAAGGGAACCAGTACCAAATGGAGTCCAAATGCTATGAAACTTTTTGACCTTTTTTTGGAAAAAATAGGACCTCGAATCTTCTGAAAGAGGCTTGAGGACTTACGAGGAGGTGAAAATCAATAGGGTGCCCCCTAGGGGGGTAGGCGCACCCTATTACCTTGGGATCACCTCGTGGCTCCTTTTGGCCTAATTCCACCGGTGTAAATTCTGAAATATTTGGAAAACATCAAAGAGCCAGCCAGAACACTTTTTCCACCATTGCAAGTCTCTTTTCCGACGGGAGGACATCTTGAGACCTTTTTTGATGCCCTACCGGAGGGCCAATGGATCATGGAGGCCATCTTCATCAACCTTGATGCCTCCATAATGTTGTGTGATTAGTCTACCATAGACCTATGGGTCCATAGCTAGTACCTCGATGACTTCTTATCTCTCTGTGATCTTCAATACAAAGTTCAACGCGATTACCACGGTGATCTATTGAATGTAATCTTCTTTCCGGTGTGTTTGTTGGGATCCAATGAATTGTGGGTTTATGATTAGATTATTAATGAATATTAACTCAGTCTTCTCTAAATTCTTTTATGCATGATTATCATATCTTCTTATTTCTCCGCGATCTATCGGTTTGGTTTGGCCAACTAGATTGATTTATCTTCAGTGGGAGTGGTGCGTTGTGATGGGTTCAATCTTGCGGTGCTCAATCCCAGTGACAGAAAAGTACATGACACATATTTGTATTGCTGCCATTAAGGATAAAACAATGAGTTTTATTCATATTACTTGAGTTTACTTTGTCTACATCATGTCATCTTGCTCCAAGCATTACTTAGTTTCATACTTAATACTCTATATGCATGTTGGATAGCGGTCGATTAGTGGAGTAATAGTAGTAGATACACACAAGAGACGATCTATTTGCTTACGTATGTGATGCCCATATACCTGATCGTTGCCTTGAATAAGATGTCATAACTATGAGCTATTCTATCAATTTCCCAACACTAATCTGTCTATCCACCTTATACTATGTTCAAGAGAGAAGCCTCCAGCAAGAACTATGGCCCCCGGGTCTACTCAAATTATATTACAAAAACTACAAAAATATTGCTGCCATTTATTTCTGTTATTTATATTTATATTATCTATCTATCACTACTTAATCCTTGCAAGTAACGAGTTCAAGGGGCTGGAAAACCCTCTTGTCCGTGTTGGGTTCATGTGTTCGATTCTGTGTGTGCGGGTGCTGACAATGAGGGCTTGCTTAACACTCCTATTGGTTTGATAACCTTGGTTGTCGCTAAGGGAAATATGTATCTCCATTGTGTTGCATTTCCCGTCCTATTTGGTAGAAATCCAATGCAGTTTACAAGTAGCACCCTTCATTGCTCACTCCATCATCCTCCTCCAAAAGCCTAGCATCGAGGGTTATAACAATGGCCACTGGCGCGGGCTCTTCCAAGCGCCCCCATGGTCCCCTTCAAGGTGACTGGGGAACTTTTTCCGTCATGCGCCTTTAGCTGAGTCGACTATTTACACGGAGCTACTTGTTGGATCCACATTTGGCCGCCACCCGCCGAGTTTTGATATTCGTCGATGGGAAGACGCACGTCGCAACCATCCCATCCCTCACGGGGATGAGCGGGTATGTTTTGTTGCTTTCCTTGTTCATGGCCCGGGATTTCCCATCCGTCCCTTCCTCTGTGGACTGCTTGAGTTCTATGGAATTCAACTTCACCACCTGACCCCTAATTCGATTCTACACATCACTAGTGTAAGGGCATTCTCCTGCTTAAGTCTTTTGGTGATGATGACAACTCACTATGTTATCTAACCGGGTGTCAAGTATGCAGGTATCATTTGTTAAGACACAAGACGGTTAGGTATCCCCTCCAAACGAAAAAGATCAAAGACGTGTTCCCTACGTGTTTATTCTCTTTGGTCGTAGGGATCCCGTACTATTAAGAGGGAATCCACATTGGAAGTCTATGGGTGAATCAATTATTCTCACGCACTCTTGCACCCATTGTGTTCCATCGCATCATTGAGAGAGAGGAGCCCCTGTTTTTCTAACTCACCGATTGTACCGTTGCTATGGGCAGCTATACCGCTCAGCTGCTCGGCGGTTGTACCGGCCCTGCATCAGTCCACAACCGGTCACGGTTCTGTTTCAGTGCGGTTGTTGGGCGGTGGTGAACCGGTTGTAACGTTATATTACTTATAGCCGGCACTACCGGTGTTCCAAGCGGTTGTACCACTTGGGACTTAGCCACGCCCAACGGCCATGGCTGGTGACACCTCTGGGCCAACTTTCTGTTTTGGCCCAGTTGTAGGGTGGTGGTTGACCGGTTGTTCTGCTAAAATGGGAACATTGGTTGTACCGGCTTGGCGACCGGTTATACTGCCCTGTGCAAAATTGTTGTAACGGTTAGAAATCTGGGGGAACCTATATAAGGAGGGTTTTCTTCTTCCTCCCCCTTATCTCTTACGTCTCTCTCTCCACCATTGACGCACTGAATCTTCTTGCCCGATCTCTCTCCCTAGCCACCCAAACTTGTTGTCTTGCTAGGGATTGAAGGAGGAGACCTAGATCTAAACTTCCACCGAAGGAAAATTGATCCCCCAAGTTCTTGTGTGGATTTTGTTACTCTTGGGTGTTTGAGCACCCTAGACGAAATAGGTCACCTCGGAGACACATTCCATTGTGGTATAGCTCTGTGGTCTTGTCGGGAGCCTCCAATTAAGTCGTGGAGAGAGCCCCAACCTTGTCGTAAAGGTCCAGTTGCCACCTTCAAGGGAACCACTTAGTGGAATCACGACACCTCACATTGTGTGAGGGCGTGAGGAGAATATGGTGGCCTTAGTGGCATCTTGGGAGCATTGTGCCTCCACACCGCTCCCACAGAGACGTACTTCCCTTCAAAGGGAAGGAACTTCGGGAACACATCCTCATATTCATACATGTATTTACTCTTTGCTTATTATTGTTGTTGTTAGCATCATATAGGTTTCTCACCTAGTTGCATATCTAGACAACCTATTTGTTGCTAAACCTAATTTGTTTAAAGAAAAGCTTAAAATTTGTTAGTTGCCTATTCACCCCCCTCTAGTCAACCATATCGATCCTTTCAACTAGTTTGTCACCCTTCGCAAAATGTACCTCGAATGTGAGGCGCATTTTGGGTTGTCAAGGATATACTTATGCGAAATTCAATGTTCCTACAATGAGAAGTTACACGAGGTGGGAGTAGGTGAAGCATGTAAAATAGCTGGGACCGTCTACCCTAGAGGCACCCCTTGAGAGGATGAACAATGGGCGTCTGAGTGTTTCTATGTAGCCAATGTCCCAGTGCATGACCCAGTTCAGCGTGGACTCCCTTCTTTCTCTTCGGCTCCTCCAAAGAAATGTTTTAGCTGGAGGCCACAAAGCAGTGCGCATAAGGATAACTTCTATGTGGCCCGGCTTGCAGCCAAGGTGACGTGTTTGAGAGACACATGCCACACCATAGTGTATGTGATGGCAACGGTCATCATTCGAAGAATCGAAGCCCTTCGGCAACACCAACATCTATTATGTTTGTACAACGGGACAGCCGATGCCACCCGATCAATCCGGGAAGATTTAAAAAACGATGCATCCTTTGGCGTGGTCTTGGCAGGCATGTACATGGGAGAACACAGGATTTCTGAGAATGTCGTCTGCATGTTGAGACTGTGCACATTGAAGATTTCTGAGAATGTCATCTACATTTTCGTATTTTTATTTTTTTAGCACTAACCTATTAACCCAGTGCCAAGTGCCATTTGTTGTTTTCTACATGTTTTTGATTTTTCAGGAATACTATATCAAACAAAGTCCAAACCCCCCGCACTTTTTGATGATTTCTTCTGGACGAGAATAAGACTTGGAAGCTTCGGAGGAAGACCGGAGGACACACGAGGTGCCCCCAAGCCAACGAGGCTGATGCCTTGGGGCCACTTCCCAGCTCTTCTACCTTATCTCTTCGTTATAAATTTCATATATCTATGAAACCCTAGAGATACTCCTGAAACACTTATTCCGCCGCCGCAAGCTTCTGTTTTGCCGTGTGCCCATCTGGAGCCTTGTTCCAGTGCCCTGCCAGAGGGGGGATCAATCACGGAGGGCCTTTACATCAACCTTCCTGCTCCCATGGTGATGCGTGAGTAGTTCACCATAGATCTACATGTCTGTAGTTAGTACCTAGATGGTTATCTCTCTCTCTATGTTCTTCATTACCAAGATCACCGCGATTCCCACAGTGATCTCACTTTTGTGGGGTGCATTTGTTGGGAACCTATGAATTGTGTGTTTATGTTTAGATTATTCATGAAATTGTATTGAGTTCCTTGCTGGTGTTTCATATATATGCATGATTATGATAGCTTTGTAATTCTCTCTGATCTATCAATTTGGTTTGGCCAACTAGATTGATTTATCTTCAGCGGGAGATGTGCGTTGTAGTGGGTTCAATCTTGCGGTGCTCAATCCCAGTGAAAGAAAGGGACATGACATGTATTGTATTGCTACCACTGAGGGTAAAACTATGGGGTTATAATTGGATTTACTTTTTCTACACCATGTCATCATCCTCCAAGCACTACTCTGTTTTTACTTAATACTCTAGATGCATGCTGGATAGCAGTCAATGGGTGGAGTAATAGTAGTAGATGCAGACAGGAGTCAGTATACTTGCTCATGGACGTGATGCCTATACGTGTGATCATTGCCATGAATACATATTTGCATGACTATCCGCTTTTGTATCAATTGCCCAACATTAATTTGTTTACCCACCATATGCTTTCTTCGAGAGAGAAGCCTCTAGCGAAAACTATGCCCTTCGGGTATCCTCACAAATATATTTACAAAAAATCTAAATACGTTGCTTACATTATTTACTTTCTTTTTATTTTCTATTTATATTTATCAAACTAGGTATCTATCACTACTTATCACTTGCAAGTAACGAGTTCAAGGTGATAGACAACTCTCTTGCCCACGTTGGGTGCAAGTGTGTGCCCTTTTGTGTGTAGGCATTGAAGACGGGAAATTGCATGGTACTCCTATTGGTTTGGTAACCTTGGTTGTCACTGAGGGAAATATTTACCCCTACTGTTTCGCATCATCCCCTCGTCTTCAAGGGAAAAACACAGCTTACAAGTATCACCAACCGATAAAATTAGGAAAAGGTTAATTTTTCATTTGGTCAAGTAGTGTAATCACCCCTCTAAACATACTTCTGATCCAACAGGCATCTACTCCTCCTGAAGCAATTACCCCAACTCGTGCACCAAGGGTTAAGACAACTACTATTGAAATTCCAAAAGATGAAAAATCTTATTTATAAAAAAATGTTTATGCACTCAACAAAACCTCAAGAAGCACATCAAGCTTGATAGGACACAGAAAGTTTATCTAGCCATTGAAGTCAATCTCCTGCACAACTATGTTCACCAAGCTCTGCTTCTGGTGAAGGAAGAAAAGAATTGCTCCTGGACTCTTCTTCGGAAGCACTATCCAAGGGAACAATTGCATGCTAAGGGCATCGAGAAAGATTATCCACATTTGGATCTGTTTGAAGTTCCTCGGCTGCGAAGACAGACTTCGGTTTTACCTCGGAAATCCACTTCCACTAACATGTTGTTTCTCGAAGGAGACAACATCTTGGATGATACTGAAGCCACTTCTGTGTACTATCGTAACAAAGACAAATCTTCTCGCACCCCTGAAGCCAAAGTTGGAAGCTGTGCTGCTACAAACTCTTCTATTTCTGCTCCCATTGGATCTGTTTTGCCGAATAGTTCTAGCTCTACTAATTCTTTGAATGAGCAATTCCTCGTGTTATCTTGTTCCTTTTTGCCACTTAATGACAAAAGGGGAGATGTAAATCATGATTTAGATGTGTGGGTCATTTGCTTGTCTTTTGTTTCATCGTTTGCTTGCTCGAATGATTGGTTTTTCAGTTGTGTCATTGAACTTAAGTTTGTTGGCCTTTGAAACTTTTATAGTACCACAACTGGTATTGGTGAACATATTGACATGCAACGTTAGTAACCCCACCTTGCAATGCTATCATTATTCTACATGTTTTGCACGTGTAAAATATTATCACATTACACGATTCTCTAATATAAGAAACTTCATTCATTTCATATTCATCTTCTATATTATCTTTCGATATTACAACTTGATTTGGAACTTTGTGAAACTCTCAAATAATTCACCTTGTGTCTCCAAGACAAAATTTTAAAAGTCTTTGTGTTCTTGATTCAAACCATTTCAAAGGCTTTGTTTTGCATATTAAAATTCGGTCAAAAAGAATGAGTGATTGAAATGCTTCATTTGTCCTAACATGTTTTTATCCTTGAAAGCTTACTCTATTGAAGGAGAAACCCCTTTCAGAAATGATTCTGAAGGAAAATAGTTATACTCACTATGACGAATAATTACAAAGCTTGTGTATGCTTACTTCAAATCTCTTTAAAGTCGTTGTCTTACAAGAGTCAATTCATTCTGAAACCGTGTGTGAACTTTTGTAAAACACTCTTCTAAGGTTATTTCTGTGACAAATCATTTCAAAGTATGTTTTTGCAGGATTTCCGTTCATAAAAAGTTCATTGTATGCATTTATATTATTCCACTTTATCATACTCTTCTTCAATGCTTATTTCAATCAAAGATAAGTATCCCTCCTGTCATTCATACTTTAATTTGTGCATGATTCTCCATTTCAGATCTTTAAATACATGCACATCTTTCGGGGGAGCAGAATTTCATCTTCGACTATACTTCAGTTCATTTATTTACCTCACATCTTTGGTTATCTCAATTAATTATTTGATGTATGTGTCTTGTCAACAAACATCCAAAACACGGGAGATTGTTGGTGAAATACCTTGTCCCTTGGGTTTTGGAGATTGTTGTGAGAAACATCAAGGGACTGATTTGTTTGTTAGTGCACACAGAGAGAAATAGTCCCTAGCGTACCGATAAGAATGCTATATTCTTCCTTGAAGTTTGGAGAACTTCACCAAGGAACATCTAATTTGTAGAGAAGGAAGATATACATTTCAAGGAGAAGTTGCACCGTGAAGATTGCATGAGGGCACTGATCCCTTAAAATTATTGCTGACGCTAAGCAATTTCCATTCAAGTGTCCGAAGAAAAATGACTATAGTTGAGGAGTTTCAAGGCGCAACATTCTTATGATCCTATTTGAGTCCTAGGACCTCTGTAACAGGGGTATAGGTTTGTAACGACTAAGATGCGGTCCTTTCCGATTTAGGGAACGAGGCCCCAAAATGGAAAGAAGCGCATCTAAGCGTTTCGCAAGCAAGATAAACATAGCACATACATATATAAAGAATGACAAATAGGGAATCGTTTGCCATCTCATAGATAATATCAGAGTTAGCATCACACATTTATTCACACAAGGCAGTTCCGATACGGACTACAAAACATGAGAAAAGGCTATGTTATCCCGCATGCTTGCCCACGATCACGACCATGCCTCCGTCTTCTAGATAGTTCACGTACAGGCGGTCGTTCTCCTCATCGTACTGCCAAGCCAGCTGCGTGCCATCGGGATCACCTGTGTCGGGCGTACCTGTACCTGTTGGGGTGTTGAAGTAATCTGTGAGCCACACGGACTCACAATCTATGACCTCGGTACCGAAACTATTCAAGTTATTAGGTGAGGAAGGTTCATTGTTAGGTTGCAGCATCCTAAGCATTTATGGTGGCTAACGTACGAAGAACAAGTTATAGATGTGGTGGTCTACGCTAGCTGTCGAAGACTAGCTGATCGCTAAGTGATCCTGAACACCTACTTACGTCAAACATAACCCCACCGTGTTCTCGATCGAAGAGAGGTCTTTGAAGGGGACAGTCACGGTTACGCACACAGTTGGCAATTTTATTAGATTAAGTTCAAGTTATCTATAACCGGATGTTAACAAGTATTCCAAGTTGCCACATAACCGCAGGCACGACTTTCCGAAAGATTAAACCCTGCAGGGGGTGCTCCAACTAGTCCATTACAAACGGTCACGGGCCGCAAAGTAATCCTCTATCACGAATCTCGTGATCTCGTCGGATTCCTTAGAGGAAAACCACAACTCTCGGGAGAACCATAGCTTCACTTGGATTCCTATACGCAAGATATATCGCTAAGGTAAGACAAGACTAGCAGGACCTCCCGACGTGTCGACGACCCTGATAAGAGCCGCGTATCTCAATCTCAGGACACGCCGGATAAGTGAAGCGTACGGCGGCCAGAGAAATCTCCCGAGTTGCCCCGAGATGGCCCCGCGCGGTGCTCTAGTTTGGATCAACACTCATGAGGAGCAATGGCCCGGGTTGTTGATTAATTCCTCGGGGTAGCTATTCCCTATGCAAATTATTATTAAGTGATTAGCAAATTAACACCAATGTTGGGTCCTGCCGGACAAGTCTTAACACTACACGATTTATCAAGGGGGTCCCCATAACAACCCCGAACGTGTTAGGAGCGACCAGTTATGGAATCAAACACCGGTAGCCGAAAACTAAGGCGGCAATAACGGGACAAAACACCCGGCAAGAGGCTAGACCTTCCGTCATTTACCAAGTATATAGGTGCATTAATTAAATAACAGATTTAAACATAATGATATCAAACTCATGTTATCACATGAGACAACTGCACCTGCAACTAGCAACGCTAACATTAGAAGCTGAGCAAGCCTACTTAGCCATTCAATATTAGCTAGGAGGGGAAAGTGTATGGGTTTCATGGCAATATCAGGAGGCAATTATTTAAGTGGTAGGCAGCGAGCATATGATGAAGGAAACGTGAATCTAGGCATAACAAAGCTAGAGACGATATCAAGGTCATGGTCATCTTGCCTATGATGTCTTCAGCTTGGAACTGCTCTTGTTCGTCCTGCACATACTTCCCGAATCCACGTACTCGCTCTCCGATCCCGGTTCTACCCAACATAAAAATAGCATCCAATGAACAACAACACAACATGATGCAACACGCACATGATGCATGAGATGAGAATGTAGCATGCATCTCTATTCTAGTCACTTGCATATGCATGAGAAGAAAATACAAACTTCTGGACAGATCTCCACTCTAAGCTATCTTGACATGCATGAAGATGACATGAACAGATGTATCACGCGAAAACGATGCAAAAACATATAAAGAACATTGAGAACGGAGCTACGGATCACCCGGAAATTACGACACAAAATATGGAGTCCTACGGATCAAATCTACCACAAGCACTCACCAATGGCATACTTCTGGTATTCCCAGGTTGCCATATGATCAAACAAACAAGTATAGGTGGGGTGGTGCAAAGAAACTCACCACACCATCAACTATGCACTCACAAGCTTCAAAACAACAAAACTATACAATATGTCCTAAACAGCATCATAGCAGTTTGAGAGCAACATGCAAAGCACCGAAAGCCACCCAATTGTGCCAAATAAGATGTGTGGCAAAAGCTATTCAAAAGCTCTACAAGCATGAGCAAAAATATAATACAAAGGAGTTACACACAGAAAGATCTACAGGTGCTAACTTGGCCAAAAATAACAGATTTCACGGACTTAGTGAAAATCTCAGATTTTCACCAGCTGTTTATGCTCTGAAGCATTTTGACAGCCCCCAAAACAATATCTACAGGAAGTGAAATGGAATGAAAACTGCCAAAGAGCTAGACAAACACAAAAGCTAAAACTCTCTAGTTGATTGCAAGGGATGATTCCCAACACATGAACTTTTGCAACCACAACTACGAGGGAAGAAAATAACAGCAATTTCTTGGACTTAGTGAAAATCACAGATTTCACTAAACTGACAATTTCAGCCACATGCCTACTTTGACAAGGCACAACTTGCACATATAAACTCCTAAGCATGAAACACCACCACCATGCTATAGAGGGGTTCACCCTCTACTGCCACAACAAGGAATCATTCTCTTAGGCCCATCACATCACATGGAACCAAGCTCTAAACTTAGGACAAAACAGAAAAATGACATTCACAGAAAGTGTTCCAAAGGGGAATATGATTCCACCATTGGATTCCTGGGATGATTCTACCCCAAAAACATATATAATACCTAGGTACTTGCATAGAACAACTAGACACAAAGTTGAAAGGAAAACTACATGGAATCACATGGATGCAATAGTGCCATATCACATGTGTTCTCACTAGCTCATCACCTACACATGCACTTGCACACACTCACAACTCCAATGGTGACATGAGGGTTTAGACCTCATGTATGTGTGTCATAGCACATCACCATTCACACACACACATGCCTCAAGCATACACACACTCACATCACTATCACTATCTCACACACATACAAGCTTGCACACAAATGCTCCTAAGGCAAAGCCATGCCTTAGGCATGTGGGTGTCACACACACATGCAGCACAAGGACACATACACACACCACATGTAAGTTGCACCACATGATCACCTACACACACACACAAGCACATGGGTGCTTGCACACTCATAAGCACACCTCATGCACATACACTAGTGCACTTATGCACAAGCACACACACATCACCACATGCACCTACACATGCTCTTGGGTACTTGCACCACACAAGCACACATGCACATAGATGCTTGCACTCACATATGTATCCTACACGTATACACTAGCACAATCACATCATAAGCATCACTAACTACACAAGCACCCTAACTAAATCATAGATGAAAACCTACTGGTTTAGGTCCTTAGGCAAAATATAGAGATGCCCAAGCAACCTACAGCAACTAAACCAACAAACAAATTGAAAAATAGCAAAAGGAATAGGCAAAAAATAAAAGGGGCTTGGGGGGAATCGAACCCCAACCCTGCTAATCAACACGTAGCAGCAAACCACTGCACTACTGGCCATCAGCTCGACAGAACAGAGCAGGGAACAAAGTAAGCTTGCCTCTGATGCTGTTGTGCCTGAAACAAAATACAAAAAGGCGCTATGGGGACTCGAACCCACGACCAAACGCTGCACAAAACACCACCTACCACTATGTTGTGCTATCGAGGGTTAACAGAGAGGAGGGCTCTGCTCTTTTGAGCACCCCCTTTGGATCCAACACAACCCGACGATGGTCGGAACAGGGGAAGCACACCGCCGGCGATCCACACCGAATTGAGCACGGGCTCGTTGCTGGAAGGGAGAAGGACCTCTCACGGTTCCATTTCTACACTAAGCTCCACGAGAGGAAGGGAGTGGGCTGTGCTAGCGAGGAGCTACTGGGCCAGCGAGGAGGAGAAAGCCCGCTCGAAGGCGCCAGGTAGAGTAAAAGAAAAACCCACTGGGTTTTTCTATTTAAAACAAAACAGAGAGAAATAAAAAAACACAGCCCACACTGTTGAAGCTAAAATAAAACAAAAATGTTCCTGGTCATAAGGGAATTATGACCTATTTAAATAAAATGAAAAAGGAATTTTTGGAGCAATTAAATATTTACAAAACAGAATTTAAATATCTGTTTTGTGAATATTTACCCCACTTAAATAAAGTTCAAAAACACAATAAACCTAGCACCACATCCACTAAAAAATACTATAATTGAACTACAAATTTGAATGAGGGATAGAGCAAATAAAACTAGAGCTTGAGATAAATAGAGAGGGGGGAGTTTTGAAACCTATTTGAAAACTTACAAGTTGCACCTCACTATCAAATGCACCACTTCATCACATCACATCTCATCATCACATATCACACCCATGGAACCACAACAACAACAAACAATACAATGAAGGCATGGATATGGATGCATGCATGCAAGGGAAACAAGACGAGGTAAGCATCACATGAAATAACACATGCATATTTCACAAGGCACTGACAAGATGGACCCACATACAAGAAGGTCCCAAATATGGCAAGTTACACTATGGGGCATTACAAACTCTCCCACACTACAAAAAGATCTCGTCCCGAGATCTAGGACTGAAAGAACTCTGGGAATTTAGAACGGAGGTGATCCTCGCGTTCCCAAGTGGCCTTTGTATCGGAATGGTGTGACCACTGCACCTTGAGAAATTTGATAGACTTGTTGCGGGTCTTGCGCTCAGTCGCCTCGAGAACCGCAACTGGATGCTCATGATAGGATAGGTCGAGCTGAAGGTCGATGTCTTGAAGATGAACTATGCGCTCGGGAGTCTTGAAGCATCTTCGGAGCTGACAGACATGGAACACGTCATGCACATTTGCAAAGTTTGAAGGGAGCTCGAGCTGATACGCAAGGTCGCCTCTCTTGCCAACAACTCTGAAAGGACCAACGAAACGAGGCGCAAGCTTGCCTTTGATGCCAAAGCATTGTGTACCCTTCATAGGAGACACCTTGAGATAGACGAAGTCATCGAGCTCATAAGACATGTCATGATGCTTGCTATCATAATAGCTCTTCTGACGGGACTGCGTTGCTCTAAGACTATCCCGAATGACCCGACACATCTCTTCAGCTTCTTCTATCAAGTCATTCCCAAGAATCTGACGCTCGCCGGTCTCGGACCAGTTGAGCAGGGTACGACACTTCGTGCCATAGAGAATCTCAAACAAAGCTTTGCCTCAACTAGCTTGATAACTGTTGTTATACGAGAACTCGGCGAAAGGCAGGCAGTCTTCCCACTTCATGCCAAAAGAGATAACACAGGCTCTCAACATATCCTCAAGGACCTGATTGACTCTCTCCACTTGCCCACTAGTCTGAGGATGAAAAGCTGTGCTGAATCATATCTTCGTGCCCATCGCAGACTGAAAAGAGTCCCAAAACTTGGAAGTGAAGATACTTCCATGATCCGAAGAAATCAACATAGGCACGCCGTGAAAAGATACTATCCTTGAAGTGTACAGTTCTGCAAGCTGAGCTGCCGAGATGGATTCCTTGACTGGAAGAAAATGAGCCACTTTACTCAACTTGACGATGATGACGAAGATGGCATCATTACCCTTCTTGGACTTCGGAAACCCGGTGACGAAATCCATCTCAATATGGTCGAACTTCCACTCGGGAATGGGCAATGGATGCAAAAGACATGCTGGACGTTGATGCTCTACTTTCACCCTTTGACATACATCACATTCATTTACGAACTAAGCATCTCACGCTTCATGCGAGTCCACCAGAAGGTCTGTTTCAAGTCCTGATACATCTTGGAGCTTCCTGGATGTATTGATAGCAGAGAGTTATGAGCTTCTTCCATGATTACCTTTCTGAGATCACCTTTCGGAACGACAAGACGATCCTCAAAGAATAATGTGTCTCTGGCATCAACACTGAAGCACTTATATTTGGGCACTCCCTTTGCCAAGCCAATCTTAACCTTCTTCACCATTGCATCAAGAAGTTGTGCTGCTCGGACCTGATCTTCCAAGGTAGGAGAGATCTGAAGATTTGCAAGAAATCCCTGAGGTACTAATTGAAGGTTGAGCTTTCTGAAAGATTCACAAAGGTCAGGCTGGAGAGGCTTCAGAATGAGACTGTTGCAATAGGCCTTCCTGCTCAAAGCATCTGCCACGACATTAGCTTTGCCTGGAGTATACTCAACGCTCGAATTAAAATCTTGGAGCATTTCCACCCAACGAGTTTGCCGGAGATTCAGGTTAGGCTAGGTGAAGATGTGCTTGAGACTCTTGTGATCGGTGAACACTTCAACCTTTCGTTCCAACAAGAGGTGTCTCCAAGTCATCAGAGCATGCACCACTGCTGCCAGCTCAAGATCATGCACATGATAATTCTTCTCACTTGGCTTCAACTGCCTCGAGGTATAAGCTACCACTTTCTTCTCTTGCATCAGAACTGCACCAAGACCTTGAAGAGAGGCATCGCAGAACAGTTGGTAAGGTTTGGAGTCATCAGGAGGAACCAAGACTGGAGTAGAGTTGAGCTTCTCTTTGAGTGTGTCGAAGGCCAACTGACACTGTGGAGACCATGCATACTTCACACCCTTCTGAAGAAGACTTGAGAGAGGCTTAGCAATCTTGGAGAAGTTCTCAACGAACCTTCTACAATAGCTTGCAAGCCCGAGAAAGCTTCGAAGCTGCTTCACATTCTGCGGAGGCTCCCACTCAACAATGGCCTGCACCTTCGACGAATCAACTTTGATGCCCTCGGCAGAGATGATGTGCCCAAGATAGACGACTTCTTTGAACCAGAACTCACATTTGGAAAACTTGGCATAGAACTTATGCTCTCTCAGCTTTTGACCTCATCTGCGCACCCGGAGAAACAACACCCAAAGGTCTATCCAAAATTGTCCAGGGGAAATCATGCTTGATGAAAAATGACTTTGACATACAGCAATGCGAAGCACCAGAATCGAACAAGACTTTAGCAGGAAAATCATTGACTAAAAGGTTACCCATAATCACATCTGAGGAGTTGTCTGCTTCAGCTGCATTCACCATATTGACTCTAGAAGATATGGGGTTGAACTTCACGATAGCATTGCTTGGAGGTTTTCCTGGAGGAGGAGGCGGAAGACAGAGCTGAGAAGTGCACTTGTTGGCATAGTGACCCTTCTGCCCACACTTGTGACAAGTAACATCTGCCGGCTGACGGTACTGTGTCTGAGGAGGCCCTTGCTTCTGCTGCTGGAATCTCTACTGGAAAGCTGGGTTGGGTGGGTGGGAAGAACCACGGCCACCTGAATGCTTGAACTGCTGCGTGTGCTGAGGAGGAGGAGGAGACACCCAATATTTCTGTTGCTTCTGAACCACCTGAGTTGAGGAAGACGAGCTGGAACCTCTGAAGCGCTTCTTAGAATTCTCCACCCTGAGCAAAGCTGCCTTAGCCCCGAGAGCCAAGTTGTAGAACTTATCGAACTCCTCAGGATCGTGCAAAGCGAGAGCTAGCTGCAAATCTTCTTTCAAACCACCTCTGAACTCATAAATCTTGCTCTTCTGATCCGGAATATCCTGCAAGGCGTATCGGGCTAGCTCGTGGAACTCGACGTTGTACTTGTACACGGAGTTACCACCTTGCTTCAAGCGCATGAACTTCTCACACATCTCCTCCACAAAGCTAGACGGGATGTAGTGGGATCTGAAGTCTCTACAGAACTCATCCCAAGAGATCACTCTGGCACCCCTGGAATCCTTCAACTGCAGCCACCAGATAGATGCTTGCCCCTTCAGCTGGAATGTTGCAAACTTGACGAAATCCTGTGGACGAACATTGTTGCATTCAAAGTGCTTATTCATGTCGCGGATCCAATCCTTAGCATCAAACGGCTGGTCACACAACGTGAAGGTCTTCGGCTGATTTGACAGGAACTGACTCAGATTAGCAAACTGATTGCCCCCATGATGGAAGTTGCCTTGCTGCTGATTAGTTCTCTCTTGCAACAACTGTATCAGCATCTGAGTGTTTGCATTTGTAGTAGCCATCACCACTTGCCAAGCCTCTGGAGGAGGAGGCGGTGACGGAGGAGGATTCTCCGGAGGAGGGGGTGGTGGCGGCATGTCAGCACCCTCACGACTCGGATTCTGACGAGTTGGTGGAGCCATCCTGAAGACGGACACACATTAGCCCACAGAATAAATTGAAGGTAAAGCTGAATCAAAAACACAGGAATATCTGAACAGGAATATTAGCAATTGCACTCGAACATAAAAGTAAGAATGCTTCCTCAAAGTGACTGTTGACAAAATTCTGATTAAGACCACTTGCAAACAAGTATGAGCTAGAACTTCTCAGAACAAACATATGATCGAGATTTCATCCGATATATTCGTGGATAAGATCACACAGGCTCGAATTTACAGTAGCCATCCTGTACAAGGTAGTGGACATGACTTACGAAGCATCCCCGAGTCGTAGCAAGCTACAAGGACTCTTTAAGACACAACGAGAACCGTTGTAAGACGACCGTGAACAAACGTACCCACTGAATGTCGAATCCCAACCTCACATCATGCATCTATAGGAAGATTGTCCTATAAGTCACTACTTGATATCCCACCTATGAATTCCCGAAATATCTGGTTATGCAATCTGGTACACGGATACAAGGAGTAATATTCACACAACTCCTATACTAACCCATCCAATGTATCACATCCGTCAACACATAACCAGAATCTCGGACCTTCATCTACTACAGACCCTCGTGATCACAATGATACAAAGTATGGCAGTACTCCCGAACAATCTGCACCAGTACTGGGGACATCGGGGTTATCTCACCACTACTAGTATTGAAGCAATTACGAACATCCTTCGTTCTGAGATACTCAGAAATCTGAATGATGGCGATGTGCACGAGAATCCCCTGGAGCTCAACTCCCGGGAAGAAATCAAGGCAGACAGGAGGCACCAAGACAGAACTCCGTCACATCGATATCATATAGATTTCAAAATACCCGCGTGATCCTAAGAAAAATTGAGCGAGAAGAGGAGTAGAATTAAGATTCCTAAGTCGGGAACCTCACCAGAGCATGGAAGAGGAGAAAAAAGAATCATACTCTTCGATATAACTAAGACTCAAAACATTTTACTAGACTCAACTCGGCCAAGTACGATCACACAAAGGCTCCTATGGTCATAAGGCTCTGATTACCAACTTGTAACGACTAAGATGCGATCCTTTCCGATTTAGGGAACGAGGCCCCAAAATGGAAAGAAGCGCATCTAAGCGTTTCGCAAGCAAGATAAACATAACACATACATAAATAAAGAATGACAAATAGGGAATCATTTGCCATCTCATAGATAATATCAGGGTTTACATCACACATTTATTCAGACAAGGTAGTTCCGATACAGACTACAAAACATGAGAAAATGCTATGATATCCCGCATGCTTGCCCATGATCACGACCATGCCTCAATCTTCAGGATAGTTCACGTACAGGCGGTCATTCTCCTCATCGTACTGCCACGCCAGCTGCGTGCCATCGGGATCACCTGTGTCGGGCGTACCTGTACCTGTTGGGGTGTTGAAGTAATCTGTGAGCCACACGGACTCACAATCTATGACCTCAGTACCGAAACTAGTCAAGTTATTAGGTGAGGAAGGTTCAGTGTTTAGGTTGCAGCATCCTAAGCATTTATGGTGGCTAACGTATGAAGAACAAGTTATAGATGTGGTGGTCTACGCTAGCGGTCGAAGACTAGCTGATCACTAAGTGATCCTGAACACCTACTTACGTCAAACATAACCCCACCGTGTTCCCGATCAAAGAGAGGTCTTCGAAGGGATAATCACGGTTACGCACACAGTTGGCAGTTTTATTAGATTAAGTTCAAGTTATCTATAACCGGATGTTAAAAAATATTCCAAGTTGCCACATAACCGCGGGCACGGCTTTTCGAAAGATTAAACCCTGCAGGGGGTGCTCCAACTAGTCCATCACAAATGGTCACGGGCCGCAAAGTAATCCTCTATCACGAATCTCGTGATCTCGTCGGATTCCTTAGAGGAAAACCTCAACTGTGCGGAGAACCAAAGCTTCACCGGGATTCCTATACGCAAGATATATCGTTAAGGTAAGACAAGACTAGTAGGACCTCCCGACGTGTCGACGACCCCGATAAGAGCCGCGTATCTCACTCTCAGGACACGCCGGATAAGCAAAGCGTACAACGGCCAGAGAAATCTCCTGAGTTGCCCTGGGATGGCCCCGCACGGTGCTCTAGTTTGGACCAACACTCATGAGGAGCACTGGCCCGGGTTGTTGATTAATTCCTTGGGGTAGCTATTCCCTATGCAAATTATTATTAAGTGATTAGCAAATTAACACCAATGTTGGGTCCTGCCGGACAAGTCTTAACACTACACGATTTATCAAGGGGGTCCCCATAACAACCCCGAACGTGCTAGGAGCGATCACTTATGGAATCAAACACCGGTAGCCGGAAACTAAGGTGGCAATAACGGAACAAAACACCCGGCAAGCGGCTAGGCCTTCCGTCATTTACCAAGTATATAGGTGCATTAATTAAATAACAGATTTAAACATAATGATATCAAACTCATGTTATCACATGAGACAACTGCACCTGCAACTAGCAACGCTAACATTAGAAGTTGAGCAAGCCAACTTAGCCATTCAATATTAGCTAGGAGGGGAAAGTGTATGGGTTTCATGGCAATATCAGGAGGCAATTATTTCAGTGGTAGGCAGCGAGCATATCATGAAGGAAACATGAATCTAGGCATAACAAAGCTAGAGACGGTATCAAGGTCATGGTCATCTTGCGTGTGATGTCTTCAGCTTGGAACTGCTCTTGTTCGTCCTGCACGTAGTCTCCCGAATCCATGTACTCGCTCTCCGATCCCGGTGCTACCCAACATAAATATAGCATCCAATGAAAAACAACACAACATGATGCAACAAACACATGATGCATGAGATGAGAATGTAGCATGCATCTCTATTCTATTCACTTGCATATGCATGAGAAGAAAATACAAACTTATAGACAAAACTCCACTCTAAGCTATCTTGACATGCATGAAGATGACATGAATAGATGCATCATGCGAAAACTATGCAAAAACATATAAACAACGTTGAGAACGGAGCTACGGATCACCCAGAAATTACGACACAAAATATGGAGTCCTACGGATCAAATCTACCACAAGCACTCTCCAATGGCATACTTCTGGTATTCCCTGGTTGCCATATGATCAAACAAACAAGTATAGGTGGGGTGGTGCAAAGAAACTCACCACACCATCAACTATGCACTCACAAGCTTCAAAACAACAAAACTATACAATCTGTCCTAAACAGCATCGTAGCAGTTTGAGAGCAACATGCAAAGCACCTACAGCCACCCAATTTTGCCAAATAAGATATGTGGCAAAAACTATTCAAAAGCTCTACAAGAATGAGCAAAAATATAATACAAAGGAGTTACACACAAAAAGATCTAGAGGTGCTAACTTGGCCAAAAATAACAGATTTCACGGACTTAGTGAAAATCTCAAATTTTCACCAACTGTTTATGCTCTGAAGCATTTTGACAGCCCCCAAAATAATATCTATAGGAAGTGAAATGGAATGAAAATTGATAGAGAGATAGACAAATACAAAAGCTAAAACTCTCTAGTTGATTGCAAGGGCTGATTCCCAACACATGCACTTTTGCAACCACAACTACAAGGGAAGAAAATAAGAGCAGTTTCTCAGACTTAGTGAAAATCACAGATTTCACTAAACCGATAATTTCAGCCACATGCCTACTTTGTCAAGGCACAACTTGCACATATAAACTGCTAAGCATGAAACAACACCACCATGCTGTAGAGGGGTTCACCCTCTACTGCCACAAGAAGGAATCATCCTCTTAGGCCCATCACATCACATGGAACCAAGCTCTAAACTTAGGACAAAACAGAAAAATGAAATTCCCAGAGAGTGTTCCAAAGGGAATCTGATTCCACCATTGGATTCCTGGGATGATTCTACCCCAAAAACATATATAATACCTAGGTACTTGCATAGAACAACTAGGCACAAAGTTGAAAGGAAAACTACATGGAATCACATGGATGAAATAGTGCCATATCAAATGTGTTCTCACTAGCTCATCACCTACACATGCACTTGCACACACTCACAACTCCAATGGTGACATGAGGGTTTAGACCGCATGTATGTGTGCCATAGCACATCACCATTCACACACACATGCCTCGAGCATACACACACTCACATACATTCGCTCACATCACTATCGCTATCTCACACACATACAAGCTTGCACACAAGTGCTCCTAAGGCAAAGCCATGCCTTAGGCATGTGGGTGTCACACACACACATGCAGCACAAGGACACATACAGACACCACATGTAAGTTGCACCTCATGATCACCCACACACACACAGGCACATGGGTGCTTGCACACTCATAAGCACACCTCATGCACATACACTAGTGCACTTATCCACAAGCACACACACATCACCACATGCACCTACACATGCTCTTGGGTACTTGCACCACACAAGCACACATGTACATAGATGCTTGCACTCACATATGTATCCTACACACATACACTAGCACAATCACATCATAAGCATCACTAACTACACAAGCACCCTAACTAAAACATAGATGAAAACCAACTGGTTTAGGTCCTTAGGAAAAATATAGAGATGCCCAAGCAACCTACAGCAACTAAACCAACAAACAAATTGAAAAACAACAAAAGGAATATGAAAAAAATAAAAGGGGCTTGGGGGGAATCGAACCCAACCCTCCTAATCAACACATAGCAGCAAACCGCTGCACTACTGGCCATCAACTCGACATAACAGAGCAGGGAACAGAGTAAGCTTGACTCTGATGCTACTGTGCCCGAAACAAAATACAAAAAGGCGTTGCGGGGACTCGAACCCACGACCAAACGCTACGCAAAACACCACCTACCACTACAGTGTGCTATCGAGGGTTAACAGAGAGGAGGGCTCTACTCTTTTGAGCACCCCCTCTGGATCCAACACAACCCGACGGTGGCTGGAACAGGGGAAGCACACCGCCGGCGATCCACACCGAATTGAGCACGGGCTTGTTGCTGGAAGGGAGAAGGACCTCCCACGATTCCATTTCTACACTAAGCTCGACGAGAGGAACCCTACATCTACTGCTCCACGACACGCGGCGGCACCGGCGACAGAGAGATGCACGGCGGCGATGATACGACCCTATACGTGAGAACTAGCTACGGGGGAAGGGGAAGGTCGCTTGTGCTCACCCACTGGACTAGGAAGGCGCGCCTGTCGGAGAGGAAGCAAGGTAAGTAGAGGAAGTAGCCGTGGCGGAGGAGGTCGTCGGAGAGGAAGAAGGCCGTCGTCAAAGTCGGGGAAGCAGGGGCGATCATCGACGGCTAGCTGCGGGAACGGATCCCCTTGAGGTCCCGCGTGCTCGTGGGCTGCTCGGAGAGGACGGAGACGCACGACAACGACGGTGACGAGCTCCTCATGGATCGGCCATGGCGGAGGAGGAACTCGTCCCGCCGCTGTCGATCTGGGGAGAGGGAGGAGGAAGAGGAAAGGAGTGGCGGCGGCTTGGAGGAACCCTAGGCCACTGCACGGATGCCAAGGATTAAATAGAGGGGCGGGGAGGCCACCTCGACGTCCGTGAGCAACGGCGTCGACCTCTCTGCTCGCGCTCTCTGACGAAACTGACGGAAAAGGCGAGAGGAGGGAGACGACGTCTAGAGGAGAGGAAGGGAGTGTGTTGCGCTAGCGAGGAGCTATTGGGCCAGCGAGGAGGAGAATGCCCGCTCGAAGGCGCCAGATAAAAGAAAAACCCACTGGGGTTTTTCTATTTGAAACAAAACAAAGAGAAATAAAAACACACAACCCACACCGTTGAAGCTAAAACAAAACAAAAATGCCCCTGGTCATAAGGGAATTATGACCTATTTAAATAAAATGAAAAAGGAATTTTTGGAGCAATTAAATATTTACAAAACCGAATTTTAATAACTGTTTTGTGAATATTTACCCCACTTAAACAAAGTTCAAAAACACAATAAACCTAGCACCACATCCACTAAAAAATACTCTAATTGAACTACATTTTTGAATCAGGGATAGCGCAAGTAAAACTAGAGGTTGAGATAAATAGAGAGGGGGGGGGGTTGAAACCTATTTGAAAACTTACAAGTTGCACCTCACTATCAAATGCACCACTTCATCACATCACATCTCATCATCACATATCACACCCATGGAACCACAACAACAACAAACAATACAATGAAGGCATGGATATGGATGCATGCATGCAAGGGAAACAAGACAAGGTAAGCATCACATGAAATAACACATGCATATCTCACAAGGCACTGACAAGATGGACCCACATACAAGAAGGTTCCAAATATGGCAAGTTACACTCTGGGCATTACAAGGGTCTCGATGCTTAAGTCTCTTGTGATGCTTAACCAAAACCTATGCAAGACTGATAGAAATATCTTTGTCCATCAAAATTTTATTTGCCATTCAGAGACTTTGTCCTTCTAGGTTACGAGAGATAACTTTTGGACCGACCAGTTAGCGTTGCTTGTTCCGCAAGTTACATTACCATTGTGCTCAGAATCCGGCCATCAGAAACATGTTGGTTGGCCATTAGTTGGGCATCGTGTCCTAAATGGTCATTTCGATCGGGGATGCTACGACTATAATTAGTCACCCCGCTCCAACGTTGTTCGTTGGTGCTCCGCTTGAGATTTTGAGAATATTGATTAAGCAACACTCTCAAGAGATTTGAGTTTAAGATCCACTGAGAGAAAATCAAGAGCCAAAACTTATATAACTATTGAGTATCACAGTAGTATGAGTTGAGAATTCTTGTACCTATTACTTTTGAGAGATGCACACTCTCTAGACGGATAAGTGATGGCTTGAGTGACGAAGAGTAATTATCTTCACCAAGCAAAGTCTTCATTAACCAAGAGTAGTTATGGTTCACAAAGAAGTGTGTCGATGGTTTTGAGATTGCCAAAAAGTATCTACCACAAGTGAAATCAACCAAAGTCTGATGAACTTCACGTTAAAGGAGAATAGGATGGAAATAGGTTTTTTCTTGTGTTGAATCACAAGTCCTTCCAACCAGACGTAACTCTTTTACACAATAGTGAACTGGTCTACCAAATCATTTATTGCCATCGAGCATCATTAGTTCACTCTACTCTAATACTACCTTTCAGTAGTTTATGTTCCACCCTCTATGCCTTGACAAATTTCGTTGGTCACTTTCATTCTCTTGCATTTATTCATGATTTCTATCTATAGTTCACTGTATTCGTTATATGCCATGTTGTTCTTCCATCTAGTTGTGTGTGATTATGTGCTATTATATTTCATGGATATCCACTTATGTTGTTTGCTTTAATTTCAATTAGTGTCACTATTGTCATAATCAAAGCAACATGCTACTATGCCTAAAAGATTATCTTCACTCTCGTCGAAAGTTTTGCTTAATCTTTCTCTTTCACATATGTTGTGTATGCTTACCTTAGTGAGCCTTCAATGTATATTATAGAACATTAAATCCACTATGCTGATAATTCAAAATTTCTGAAAGAAATTTTGAACCGCCCATTCATCCCCTGATCGATATACTCTTGGTCTTAACAAAGTTGATGGTGATGCTCATTCCGCGGTTCAAGTGGTTGAAGATGGCTGTGTTCATTCACCGTTGGTGGTGGATGATGATGGTGATCGAGGTGTTATGGCCGATGGTGGTGGCAATGATCTTCACAATAATGATGCTATTGCTTGATTTGTTTTGTGACACGTGGTCATTTGATCATGTTCTATTTTGTTTAATCTTATATTTCTATGGCTAAACTTGCTACTCCCTCCCTCTAGAGAGAAAAATAAGAGTGTTTAGAATCACTACTTCAGATGTTAACTAGTGCGATACTGCCTATGTATATATGAAATTCATACATCTATATATGAATTCTACTCCTTTCATTTCTAAATATAAGTTTTTTTAAAGATTTTTTACTACGGATTACATGTAGTTGCATATAGATGTATTTTAAAATGTAGATTTACACATTTTATTTCGTATATAGTCCATAGCAAACCTTTAGAAAGATTTATACCCCCTCTGTCCCAAAATAACTGTCTCAACTTTATACTATCTCTAATACGAAGTTGTACTAAACTTAAGACATTTATTTCAAGACGGAGAAAGTATTAGGAGTACTATTTAGAACGGAGGGAGTACTTTGCAATATTCATGTACTCCCTCCGTTCCTAAATATAAGTCTTTTAAGATATTTCATTAGAAGTCTACATACGGAGCAAAATGAGTGAATCTACGCTCTAAAGTATGTCTATATACATCCGTATGTAGTCCACTAATGAAACTTCTTTAAAGACTTATATTTAGGAATGGAGGGAGTAATAATTTTTTCGCGCGAGGTCTACGTGAAACAGATCCTTTTCTTTTTCCGGACTCCCGTACCGCAAAAGATTGCACGCGACCCATGACCGTGTCCGTCGGCCTTGGCGTCCCGCCTCAAGCAAGCTGGCAGGTGGACCCGGCAATAACGTCGGCCCCAGGCCCAGCTTCGAGCCGTGAAATCCCAGGATTGCCCCTCTCCCCACCCCAACCCCATCCCACGGTCGAAATACCCCCTCCCCGAGTCCCCGTCTTCCTCCTCCAGTTCTCCTTCGGCTTCCCCTTTATAAAAGCCCAACTACCGCGCGGCACACCGTTGCTTCCTGTCCCTTTCCATTTCGTTCCTTGTCCTATCCTCCAATCGAATTGGTTCCCCATATCTTAGGGTTAGGGTTTCGTCTATTCCATACCTTCCTCCCCATATTAGCGCGCCTGGTCCTTGAGCTTCCTTTGCGCGTGGGATGATGGGCACTGCCGTGGACCTAGGACGGAGGCAGGGCGACAGCCGCTTCTACGACGCTGCCAGGGCTCGACGAGGGCACCATCATGGCCTTCCCAAGTCGAGGTGCGCAGCCGCCGCCGTTACCCAGGAGAAGGCGCCGGAGGAGCCCTCCCCGCTGCCAGCGTCCCCCGTAGGAGTTGCAGGCAACCTCAAGAGGTTCGTGGCCGCCGTTACGCTGTCCGTGCCGGCGGAGTGCCCCTCCAAGGTTCGCCTATTGACCCCCACACCGTAGGACTTGATCGTTATGACTTGCGAGGGTGCGACTGTTTCTGAATCACTGGTGGATTTGGCGATGCAGAGAGGAGAGTGGAGGGGTTGCGGCGTGGATGCCGACCGGGAGAAGCCCTACTTCGTTCTTGACGACCTATGGGAGGCGTACAAGGAGTGGAGTGCGTATGGTGCGGGGGTGCCGCTCGTTCTTGACGGGTGCGACGGGGTCGTGCAGTACTATGTGCCTTACTTGTCTGCCATCGAGCTCTATGGAGACTCATCAGTCCTGCAGGCATCTTCCAACCCAAGGTTGTTCGAGTTTCTTCTAATACACGCTGGTAACAGCTTATTTTGGTTTTGATTTGAGTGCTATGGTTCCTAGTAGAAGGTGTAAATGGTATCGATTTCTTTTATATGGTACAAGTATTTGAGTTTGAGTTAACTTAAGGACTTACATATTAGTACGTACAAACAAACACATTTAATCTCGAAAAGTTTGTGTGATGTGTGTCCCTGGCAACTGAAAGCTGCACATGTAGCATTTTCTGGCATTTGACCTTGTTCCATATTTCCTCATTTTAAATGCGTAGATGTTCTCTATGGAGCCATTAAGATCTCTGTCCCGATTTCCGATTGTACGCATTTATCTTTATTTCTCGAATACATTGCCAGTTCTTGTGGTTGCCTATGGGTGCTTAGATGATTGCCACTTCTTATCGAACGTTTCTATGTATTTTAGTTATTTTCTGGTCTAGCTGGCCTAGCCTATTATATGAGCCTGCAAACCAATAAGACAATGTTTGGAACCTGTTTCTCTTCTGGCAGTAGTATGAATTCAGAGCTTCAAGGAATGTTTTTAAAGCGGTAAAGTGAAGCGAGGTGCTGTTGGGGGTGGGGGGTAGGGGGGCTCACTGCTAAAGCGTAAAGCGAGGTGACGCTTTAGACATAATCTGAACCTGATGGGCAGTACAATAGAGTACCATTTAGTGAGACATACATATGCAAACATACCTTGATTCTAATCCACCAGTGAGCACATATGCATTAGTAGCCATTATTCTAATCCATCCACTATGCAGTAAGCAACTAGCCAACAACTATAAAGAGAGGCAGCAGCAGCACCTAACAGCAGAGGAGCAGGAAAGGGATGACAAGCTGGGAGGATGGAGAGGAGCTGTCACCGGAGAGGAGGAAGCTGGTGCAGATCTGAGGAAGCTGCTGCCAGAGTAGAGAGGAGAGAGTTGAAAGCCTGGAGATTTGCATGCTCTGGTTTTGGTTCTGTCTTTTTTCTTTCCCCTCCTGTAACAGTTTCACATATGAGTCCAGTTTTCCCGCCCTTGTGTTCCCGCCCAGCCCCTTTTTCCCGCCAGAAATCTCTGTTCCCCTGCCTGGCAAATCTAAGGCGTCCTCTCTGCACTAAAGCGCACACATGTCTAAAGCGAGCTGGACGCTTTGAGCCTGGATGGCGCTCTAACGCTTAAGCGTCGCTTTACAAACAGTGAATTCAAGTGGTTTTTATCTGGTGGTATGTATTCTTATGTTACAATAAGACTTCTACCCATCTCAAAAGTGTATTTTGTGCTTAAAGTAATTAAGTTTTTTTTTTGTTCCAAGGGAAATAAGAAGTAACTACGAATCAGATTGATATTTTGTTGTTTATGTCAACGCTAGTGCCTGTCTTGGCATTTCTAGCAATTTTTAGTAGTACCATAGAAGATAGTTCCAGCTGCTTATGCACCTCCACATAGCCATTTCGTACTTATGTTTGTCGTTTTCGGAGTAGGATCTGTGGCTCTAAAAAAGCCTTTGTATAATTTCACCTCTGCTCATGATGAAACAAGACATAATAATCGAGGGGATTAATTAAACAGTACATCTCCATATGTGTTCAAGTATAAAAAATTATCAAAATAGCCTCTCCGATAGACCTGCCATGCATTTTTTTTATTCATTTAGATTGTAGTTTGCTCGAATTTCACTATTTGTAGATGCTAATTCGATTCCCCAATAGGCGGAGGACGGAAAATTTTGTGGTCTGGTGGAGTCTAAAGCATGAAAAAAGTACTCCCTCTGTACCTAAATAATTGTAGTTGGGGAGAACTGTTGTAGTTGGGGAGAACCAGACACAGAGGGAGTACGATGCAAAACAAAAATAAATCCAATGATCTCTGTAAACCTACTGCAACTACTAAGTAACTCAGAATGCTTAGTCAAATCTGCAATTCACAACATGAAGGTAGTACTCCCTCCGACCCATATTACCTGCCGCTTAAACGGATGTATGTAGACGTATTTCAGTGCTAGATACATCCGTTTGAGCGACAAGTAATATGGATCGGAGGGAGTATTAAGATCACTCAATATTGCTTGACTCACAAAATGTACATCACAAATTCACAATGTACTAATGTAACATGCAGAAATTTCAATCAATTATTCCTTTCCCTTTGCCTTTGCTAGCCCCTTATCATTCATGTCCATTTAATCTTCTATCTTTCACCTTCACCGGCAACGCCGTTGTGCTGTGTTCTGCTTGGCCTCTGTTCTACACTGCTGCACCCTCGTGTTCCCACCCAGCCCCTTTTTCCCGCCAGAAATCTCTGTTCCCCTGCCTGGCAAGTCTAATGTGTCCTCTCTGCACTAAAGCGCCAATCAGGACGCCTAAGCGAGCGCTTCAGACGCTTTAATGTCTAAGACGGACGCCTTAGACACATGTCTAAAGCGAGCTGGACGCTTTGAGCCTGGATGGCGCTCTAACGCTTAAGCGTAGCTTTAGAGATGCTTTACAAACAGTGACTTCAAGTGGTTTTTATTTGGTGGTATGTATTCTTATGTTACAATAAGACTTCTACCCATCTCAAAAGTGTATTTTGTGCTTAAAGTAATTCAGATTTTTTTTTGTTCCAAGGGAAATAAGAAGTAATTACGAATCAAATTGATATTTTGTTGTTTATGTCAACGCTAGTGCCTGTCTTGGCATTTCTAGCAATTTTTAGTAGTACCATAGAAGATAGTTCCGGCTGCTTATGCACCTCCACATAGCCATTTCGTATTTATGTTTGTCGTTTTCAGAGTAGGATCTGTGGCTCTAAAAAAGCCTTTGTATAATTTCACCTCTGCTCATGATGAAACAAGACATAATAATCTGTCAGGGGCTGATGATTAAGGGGATTAATTAGTCAGTGCATCTCCATATGTGTTCAAGTATAAAAAATGTCAAAATAGCCCTTCGATAGACCTGCCATGCATTTTTTTTATTCATTTAGATTGTAGTTTGCTTGAATTTCACTAATTGTAGATGCTAATTCGATTCCCCAATAGGCGGAGGACGGAAAATTTTGTGGTGTGGTGGGAGTCTAAAGCATTAAAAAGTACTCCCTCTGTACCTGAATAATTGTAGTTGGGGACAATTCTCCCCAACTACAATTATTTAGGTACAGAGGGAGTACGACGCAAAACAAAAATAAATCCAATGATCTCTGTAAACCTACTGCAACTACTAAGTAACTCAGAATGCTTAGTCAAATCTGCATTTCATAACATGAAGGTAGTACTCCCTTTGACCCATATTACCCGCCGCTTAAACGGATGTATGTAGACGTATTTTAGTGCTAGATACATCCGTTTGAGCGACAAGTAATTTGGATCGGAGGGAGTATTAAGATCACTCAATATTGTTTGACTCACAAAATGTACATCACAAATTCACAGTGTACTAATGTAAAATACAGAAATTTCAACCAATTATTCCTTATCCTTTGCCTTTGCTAGCCCCTTATCATTATGTCCATTTAATCTTCTATCTTTCACCTTCACCGGCAACGCCGTTGTGTTGTGTTTTGCTTGGCCTCTGTTCTACACTACTGCACCCTGCGCCCTCTGTGGAATGTACCCCACGCTGGTGTTGCCGTTGCGCTCAAGGCAGTGGCCGCTAGGATTCATCCATACTGCTTCATAGTGCGTGTGTTCGCTCGGCTGACTAGATTTGTGTTATGACCGCCACACATTGTAGTCGCCGGCGGGCTACGGGCAGTTAGGCCCAATAGCAGTTAGGGGCTTGGCCCACTTATCGTATTTTTATTAGCAGCTAGGAGATTATATATACTCATGTAAAGACCTGTTTTGGAGATTAAGAATTAGCAAGCCTATTTGCTCGGCTTTTGTCGGGAACCCTAAACCCTAGCCGCCGCTGCGGCTCCTTCCCCTCACGCGATCACGACGCCCTAGCGCCATCGGCCGCACCCCCAGCCTCGCCAACCCTCCTTCCACCCCTATAACCTAAGGCCTTGCCTTGGTAGGAGCCTTGCTCCTATCAATCTGGTATCAGCTGTCTCGGGTGTGATCATGTCCGCTCCTCAGCCTACGGCCTCCTAGCCGCCACTCGTCAACACCACGCCATCGGCCCTCTCGGGGCCGATCGCCTCAGCCGCTGGGCCCCACCTGTCGCCGTGCTTTTCGTCTTCACGTCGGAGGAGATGATGGCTGTGCTCCAGGAGCTCGAGCAGGTGGTTGTGGGCATCCGCACCTTCCTCTTGGGCACCTATGCCCTGCAACTGCTCGGTGCCTTCGCCGCCACTGCGGCGTCCCAATAGCAGCAGTTGCCGCCGCCACCCTTCTTGACCGCCCCTTCCTCCCAGGGAACCGCGACTTCCGGCTCGGGGGCGTCCTCGGGCCCGGGGGTTCCCATCCACGAGGTTCGGTTTCCCCCGTCGCCATCTCCGTTGTCGGCGTGGCTTGCCGGGTCCCTCGGGCCGGTCTACACGATCACCCTGGTTCAGCCGCACCTCCAGCTGCCGGTGCCGTCGCACCAGGCCGTGCCGTACGGCGGGTCCTCCGGTGTCCCCATCCCTACAGCGGTGTAGACGGAGCCCTCTTCCACGGCGGCTCTCCTAGGCCCGCTTTTTCGGCTCCGTCGTCCTCGCTGTTAGGCGTTGACGGCGCGCATCCGTCCGCCTTTCATGCTCAACAGCTGCCGTGTTTCTCCAAGCTGAGTTCACCACCTACGACGACACCATCGACCCCCTGAACTGGCTCAACCAATGTGAGCAGTTTTTCCGGGGGTAGCGCATGCTCGCGTTCGATCGCACCTGGATCGCCTCGTACCACCTACGGGGTGCTGCTCAGACGTGGCACTACGCCCTCGAACATGACGAGGGCGACATGCCATCGTGGGAGCGCTTTCGCGAGCTCTGCCTCTTGCGCTTCGGGCCTCCGGTCCACGGCAGCCGCCTGGCCGAGCTGGGGCGCCTGACTTTCCTCTCGACGATGCAAGACTTCGCTGACCGCTTTCAAGCCCTGCCGTGCCACGCCCTCGACGTCTCGAGCCGCCAGCGGGGTGAGCTCTCTTCGTGGGTGGTCTGCCCGACCACATTCAGGGTGCCGTGGCCATGTACCACGCCTGCGCCTTAGAGCATCGCACGACGACCATGTAGGGTGCCGCGGCCC
The DNA here is from genome assembly GCF_904849725.1 of Hordeum vulgare subsp. vulgare. Lineage (NCBI taxonomy): Eukaryota > Viridiplantae > Streptophyta > Magnoliopsida > Poales > Poaceae > Hordeum > Hordeum vulgare. The sequence goes on along the minus strand of NC_058520.1, from coordinate 255,030,468 downwards.
CGGCGCGCCCGTTCCGTCGGCTCACGCCGGCTGAGCAACTCGAACGCCGCCGCCAGGGACTCCGCTACAACTGCGACGAGCCATATGTCCCAGGACACGTTTGCCTGCGGCTCTTCTACCCCGAGGCTGCAGACTACGTCGAGGAGGATGCCGCCGCCACCGCGCCCGGCGACGTGGCTGTTCCGCCTGGCGGGGAGGACGCCGCAGGGGCTGCTCATGCGAACGCCTTCGTGGTCTCTCTTCACGCGCTTGCGGGTATCCGGACGGAGAAGACCATGCTGTTGTCGATGACGATCAATGGCGAGCGCCTCGTGGCGTTACTGGATACGGGCTCCACCCATAACTTCCTGTCGGGGTCCACTATGCGTCGTCTCGCGCTACATCCGACTGGCGGGGAGCACCTTCGGATTACCGTGGCCAACGGTGACCGCCTCCACTACCAGGGTGTTGCTCGAGATGTTTTTCTCACCATCGGTGACGAGCACTTCTCCATCACGTGCGTCGGCCTCAACTTGGGCTGTTTTGGTGTCATCCTTGGCGTTGATTTTCTGCGCACCCGGGTCCCATTCTTTGGGATTTCGACGCGATGACAATGATCTTTTGGCGCCTGGGCCGCCATATCTGTTGGGAGGGTGTGGGGGGTGCCATCGCCGCGAGCCCCCAGCCTCAACTGACGGCAACCTTCGCCAACTTTGCACAACCCCTGTTGGACCGCCTCTTGCAGCAGCATAGTGACCTCTTCGAGGCGCCACAGGGGCTCCTGCTGGTCCGGGCCTACGACCATTGCATTCACCTGCTGCCGGGCACACCACCAGTTGTCGTCCATCTGTACCGCTACCCCCAGCTGCAGAAAGATGAACCGGAGCGGCAGTGCATGGAAATGCACAAGGCATTATCAGGCCGACCACCTCACCATTCTCGGCGCCGGTGCTCCTCGTCTGTTAGACCGATGGCACATGGCGCTTTTGCATTGACTATCGGGCTCTCAATATCAAGACATCTAAGGATAAATTTCCTATTCCGGTTGTTGAGGAACTCCTGGACGAGTTACACGGGGCCTGCTTCTTCACCAAGCTTGACCTCCGCTCTGGTTATCACCAGGTGCGGATGCACCCGGGACGACATCGCTGTTAGAGTGCTATATATGTAGCCATGTAACCTTTCGTATTTACCCTATTGTATAAGGGGTTTTCTGCATATTACACACATGTACATGTATGTATACTGGCCTATGGCCTCCTGGAAATACAAGTTGCATATTTCCTAACATGGTATTAGAGCCTTAGGGTTTTTTTAGCACGCGCAACTCGTGCTCTCGATCCAATCTTCCGTCCACGCAGCCGCCGTCTTTCTTCTCTGGACGGTGCTGCTCTCCGGTGCCTTCTCCACCGCAGGTCAACCCTGCTCCGCAGAACTGTGGCGCTGCGTTCTCCCCGACGTCGCATCGCCTGCTGCTGCTTCTTTCGCTCGTCCACGGCCTCCCGTCCACGAATCACGTCGCGCACGCCTCTGGATAGAGCCGCCGCTGGCCGCTGCTATTGGTCGCCTCTGGATTAGATCGCGCTGCTCTCTGGCTTCGTCTCACAGGCAGGAACGTTCCTGCCTGGTGAACGGGTCCAGTTGTTTTGCTACTCCCTCCAACCACTGGTCGATCCTTTCCACGTGCGTACGTGTGTGCGTTCAGTCAGCCTCCAGATCGAGCAGCCTCCAGCCCTTCCCGCACGAGCAGCTGTTTCTGCCCAATTGCTGGCTTGGTCTGGTCTTCTTTTTGTTGACTGAGTTTCTTTGGTAAAAGAAAGAGAAAATAAAATGTCTACCAGCACGCAACGTTTCAGTCCCTTGCTTCCCGGTGACTCCTGATGGCTATGCTTCTACTGCTCCTCCTACAAGCTCCACATATCGTGATTGTCGCTCTACACCGACTCCTCTCGCAACTTTCATCGGTGCATGTTGCTCTTCCCCGACACCTCTCGCGACTTTCACTGGTTCTCCTGGTGCCTATGACTCCATGGACTGCGCTTCGTCCACGCGTCTTCCCTTGGCGCTTGTTGCTTGTCTGCACACGGCCTCGTTTACTCCACCGGCCTTTGTCGATGATACTGGTCATGCTACACCGACATCTTTAGCAGCTTCCACATGTGGTGGTGGTCGCTTCTCTCCTCGTGCCACTACTTCAGCTGTGTACTTCACCGACGACGAGATTGCGCGACTTCGTGCCCTGTTGATTGCCTCCGACTCTCATTGTCGGGTGCGTCTACATCGACATCTTCAGTTGCGCCCCTGATTGAGCAGGAGATTGGGCGATTTCGATGCCTGATAGCTCCATCTTCTGGTTCTTCATCGACAGGTTCTGTTGGTTCTGCTACAGACTCTTCTGGCGTTGTGAGACCACCTTCTACACGAGCAGGTACATCACCATGGATTCTTGATACTGGAGCATCTTTTCATATGACTGATGATTCATCAACCTTGTCATCTACTCGACCTCTCGATTCTCCTGTTCATGTTCTTACTGCTGATGGTACTTCTCTCCTGGTTACTGGCCGAGGCACTCTTAGCACTGCATCTTTTCATGTTCCCGATGTTGCTCATGTTCCTCGGCTTACCATGCAGCTCATTTCTGGTGGATAGATTGTTGACTCTGGTTGCAAGTTCATTCTTGACTTCGACTCATGTCAGTTCTAGACCGTCACAATGGTGCTCTTTTTGGTGCTGGCCCCTGGCGCCGTGACTCTCAGGGTCTCTGGGAGCTTGACTGGCTTCACCTTCCATCCGCTGCCACCGCAGCCAGTCTCTCCACCCTTGCTGCCTTGTCTACCAGCTCTTTTCAGCAGTGGCATCATCGCCTTGGTCACTTATGTGGCTCTCGTCTCTCATCCTTAGTTCGGCGTGGTCTTCTTGGATCCGTCTCTGGCGGTGTGTCTTTAGACTGTCAGGGTTGTCGGCTTGGTAAACAGGTTCAATTACCTTATCGTCATAGCGAGATTGTTTCAGCGTCCTTTTGACCTTGTTCATTTTGATGTCTCCCTTTGCTTCGAAGGGATGCCGTCGCTACTATATTATCTTTATAGATGATTTCTCTTGACATACGTGGATATATTTCATGTCTTCTCGTAGTGAGGTCTTTTCTATCTATAAGCGTTTTGCTGCCATGGTTCACACTCAGTTCTCTTCCCCTATTCGAGTGTTTCGTGCTGACTCTGCTGGAGAGTATATCTCCAAGATGTTGCGTGGTTTCCTTGCTGAGCAAGGTACCCTTGCTTAGTTTTCTTGTCCTGGTGCTCATGCTCAGAATGGCGTGGCTGAGCGCAAGCATCATCACCTTCTTGAGACGGTTCGTGCGATGATGATCGCTGCCTCTATTCCGCCTCACTTTTGGTCCGAGGCTGTCTCCACTTCCACCTATCTCATCAATCTTCAGCCGTCCACTGCTTTGCAAGGTGGCGTTCCTTTCGAGCGTCTTTTTGATCGTTCTCCTGATTATTTGACGCTTCGTTTGTTCGGTTGTGTTTGCTATGTTCTTCTTGCCCCTCGAGAACGCACCAAACTGACCGCTCAGTCTGTTGAGTGTGCCTTCTTAGGCTATAGTGATGAGCATAAGGGCTATCGTTGTTGGGATCCTATCGGTCGTCGGATGCGTATTTCTCGGGATGTGACTTTTGATGAGTCTCGTCCCTTCTACCCGCACCCATCTTCCTTGATTTTTTCAGTGGAGGATATCTCTTTCCTCACTTCTCCTGACACACCTATCACCCCCATCGAGCCTTTGTCTATTCGTTCTGCTACCCCTGCCTCTGCATCTCTTGCCGATTTGCCGCCACCATCTCCCACGGTTTCCTCACCTAGCATGTCACCGGATTCTGCACCTTCATCTCCGGTGATTTCTTCATCTCCACCCCCCGATTCTATCTTGGCGATTCCTCCTTGTATTCTTCCATCTTTTCCTCAGTATTTCACTCGTTGTTCACGTAATGTGGATGCCTTTGCGGATGTGTCGTCCTCCTCATCTCAGCCTACCTATGGCTTGCATCCTCGTCCTCATCCGCCTATTGATCGCCTTGGATTTTCCACCGCTTGTGCTGCTGTTCTTGAGCCGACTTCTTATCGTGAGGCTGTTGTTCATCCTGAATGACAGTTTGCGATGGCAGAGGAGATTGTTGCTCTTGAACACACTGGTACATGGGATCTTGTTTCTCTTCCTCCCGGTGTCCGTCCCATCACTTGTAAGTGGGTCTACAAGGTTAAGACTCGCTCCGATGGTTCTCTTGAGCGTTACAAAGCTCGTCTTGTGGCTCGTGGCTTTCAGCAGGAGCATGGTCGTGATTACGACGAGACTTTTGCTCTTGTGGCCCATATGACCACTATTCGTACACTTCTTGCCGTGGCCTATGCACGTCACTTGTCTGTATCTCAGCTTGATGTTAAGAATGCCTTTCTTAATGGTGAGTTGCGTGAGGTGTACATGCAGCCACCACCTGGGTATTCTGTTCCTGATGGCATGGTATGTTGTCTTCGTCGGTCTCTCTATGGCCTTAAGCAAGCCCCCCCGCGTCTGGTTTGAGCATTTTGCCTCTGTGGTGACTGCCGCTGGTTTTCCAGCAAGTGCTCATGATCCGGCATTGTTTGTCCACCTTTCTCTCATGGTCGGACTCTTCTTGTTCTCTATGTTGATGACATGATCATCACTAGTGACGACCCCGAGTATATTGCCTTTGTAAAGGCCCGTCTTAGTGAGCAGTTTCTTATGTCCGATCTTGGACCTCTTCGCTACTTTCTTGGGATTGAAGCCTCTTCTACCTTTGATGGCTTTTTTATATCCCAGGAAAAGTATATCGAGGATCTTCTTGCTCTTGGTGCTCTTACTGACGAGCGCATTGTTGAGACTCCCATGGAGCTCAATGTTCACCTCCGTGATACTGATGGTGACCCCCTGCCTAACCCGACGCGTTACCGTCATCTTGTTGGCAGTCTTGTCTATCTAGCTGTCACTCGTCCGAATATCTCTTATCCGGTTCATATTCCGAGTCAGTTTGTCTCTGCTCCCACTTCGGTTCACTATAGTCACCTCCTTTGTGTTCTCCGATATCTTTGGGGCACGATCTCTCACCGTCTATTCTTTCCTCGCTCTAGTTCTTTACAGCTTCAGGCCTATTCGGATGCTACGTTGGCTAGTGATCCTTCAGATCGCCGTTCACTTTCGCCGTTCACTTTTTGCTTACTGTGTTTTTCTTGGTGGTTCTCTCATTGCCTGGGAGACGAAGAAACAGACCGCAGTTTCCCGTTCAAGTGGAGAGGCTGAGTTGCGAGCTATGACTCTTTTGACGGTAGAGGTGACTTGGTTACGGTGGTTACTTCAGGATTTTGGTGTTTCTGTCACTACACCTACTCTGCTCCCATGAGACAGTACAGGTGATATTCTCATTGCGTGAGATCCTGTGAAGCATGAGCTCACCAAGCATATTGGTGTTGATGCTTTCTATGTGCGTGCTGGTGTGTAGGATCAAGTTATTGCTCTTCAGTATGTGCCTTTCGAGTTACAGTTGGCAGATTTTCTGACGAAGGCCCAGACTAGAGCACAACATGGCTTCTATCTCTCCAAACTCAGTGTTGTTAATCCACCATGAGTTTGAGGGGGGGGGGGGGCTGTTAATCCACCATGAGTTTGAGGGGGGGGGGGGGCTGTTAGAGTGCTATATATGTAGCCATGTAACCTTTCGTATTTACCCTATTGTATAAGGGGTTTTCTGCATATTACACACCTGTACATGTATATATACTGGCCTGCCTCCTGGAAATACAAGTTGCATATTTCCTAACAATCGCAAAGATGGCCTTTCGTACTCATCATGGCCACTTCAAGTTCTTGGTCATGCCCTTCGGCCTTGCCAACGCCCCGACGATGTTTCAGGCATTGATGAATGACGTCCTACGACCCTACTTACGGCGGTTTGTGCTAGTTTTCTTCAGTGACGTCCTCATCTACAGTTCGTCGTGGGCGGAGCACCTGCAACACATTGCCATCGTCCTTAACGAGCTTCGGGCGCACCACCTGATACCTAAAGTGCTCGAAGTGCTCGTTTGGCACATCGTCCGGTTCTTATCTCGGACATGTCATCTCGGCGGAGGGTGTTGCCATGGACGCGGACAAGGTCGCCGCCGTCGCCACCTGGCTGATGCCGTAGTCGCCGCGGGTTCTTTGAGGGTTCTTGGGGCTCGTCGGCTACTATCGAAAATTCATTCGGTTTTTAGGCTCATCGCGACCCTGCTTACCCGGCTGCTGCAGGGCGACGCTTTCGCTTGGGATACCGATGCGTCGACCGTTCGCTGCATGTCATCACAAGCTTGGCGCTTACGAACGGGAGCTCATCGGGTTGGTGTAGGCGGTGCGTCACTGATGGGCGGCCGTATCTGTGGGGGCGGCCGTTTCTTGTCCGCACAGATCACTACAACCTCAAGTTCCCGTTGGACCAGCAACTTTCCATCGTTCCGCAGCACCAGGGGATCAACAAGCTCTTTGGGTTTGACTTGTATTCGGCTGGGCCGCCTCAACACCGTGGCGGATGTGCTCTCCTGCCGCGACACCGATCATGGTGCAGGCGCCGGTGATACCGAGGGGGCTGCACTTTGCACCCGCTCCGGACCCTCGTTCGCCTTCATCAACGACATCTGCCAAGCCACAGCGTCCGCGGCGGACGCACAACTGCTCCGACAACAGCTCCAGGACGGCGCGCTGCCTGCGCCGTGGCCTGGAGGGCGGCTTGCTCCTCCATGGGCGGTGCCTCTTTGTGCCGGACCACGGCGACCTCCACCACCAGAGCTTGCTCCTCGCACACTCGGCCGACCACGAGGGGGTGCAGAAGACGCTTCACCGCCTTTGCGCCGACTTCTTCATCCTCGGCGACCGTGCGCTGGTGCAGGATTGGGTGCGGTCTTGCGTGACTTGTCAACGCAACAAGACCGAAACGTTGCAGCCGGCGGGACTGCTACAGCCCCTTGAGGTCCCCTCGCAGGACATCTCCATGGATTTCATCTTGGGTCTTCCCAAGGTGGGCGGCAAGTCCGTCATTCTCACGGTGGTGGACCGCTTCAAGTACGCACACTTCATCGCGCTTGGCCACCCCTACACCGTCGCGCGCGCCTTCTTTGACAGAATAGTTCGTCTCCATGGGTTTCCCTCGTCCATCGTCACCGACCGCGACCCGGTGTTTACCGGCCACGTCTGGTGTGATCTTTTCCGGATGGCGGGCGTCAAGTTGCGGCTGAGTACGGTGTTCCATCCGCAGACCGATGACCAGTCGTAGGTGGTTAACAAGGTGATTGCTATGTACTTACGCTGTGTTACAAGTGATCGCCCACGCGCCTGGGTGGACTGGCTCGTTTTGGCGGAGTACTGCTACAATACCTCCTACCACTCTGTCCTGCGTGCCACTCCATTTGAGGTGGTCTACGGTCGTTCTCCACCGCCCATCTTCCGTTCCAAACGGGGGTGGCTCAGCCCGAGGCGGCAGGCGAGCTTCTCCGCAGCAGGGATGAGATCCTTGCCGAGGTGCGCCAGCGTCTTCTTCAAGCCCAGAAGCTGTCCAAGAAATACTATGACGCCCATCACCGCGAGGCGGAGTTTGCGGTGGGCCATTGGGTGTGGCTGCGGCTCCTCCACCGCACCACGCAGTCGCTTGACCCGCGGGCCAAGCACAAGCTCGGGCAGCGTTACGCCGGGCCGTTTCAGGTGTTGGAGCGCATCGGCAGTCTCGCATACCGGCTCCAGTTGCCGCCGGGCGCACGCATCCATGACGTCTTCCATGTGGGGCTGTTGAAGCCTTTCCGCGGTGACCCGCTGGCGACCTTGCCGGCTCTTCCACCAGCCGCCGACGGCCGTCTCCTTCCGGCTCCAGAGAAGGTGTTGAAAGGCCAGTGTTTGGCACCTTTTGATCCAGTGGCAAGGCCTTTTGGAGGAGGATGCCACTTGGGAGCAGCTCGAGGAGTTTCGACAGCATTTTTCAGACTTCCAGCTTGAGGACGAGCTGTTTGCGCAGGCGGGGAGAGATGTTATGACCGGCGCGCATCATAACCGCCGGCGGGCTACGGTCAGTTAGGCTCAATAGCAGTTAGGGGCTTGGCCCACTTATCATATTTTTATTAGCAGCTAGGAGATTATATATACTCATGTAACCGTTTTGGAGATTAAGAAGTAGCAAACCTATTTGCTCGGCTTCTGCCGGGAACCCTAAACCCTAGCCGCCGCTGCGGCTCCTTCCCCTCGCGCGATCACGGCGCCCAGCGCCGTCGGCCGCGACCCCAGCCTCGCCAACCCTCCTTCCACCCCTATAACCTAAGGCCTCGCCCTCGTAGGAGCCTTGCTCCTATCACTTTGTGTGCTTTGCTACTTGCTAATCAGTGGCAGCAGCAGAAGTTCATGGGCTCACAACCCAAATCATAAGGGCAACCTGCACTGGGCGACCTGGCCCGTCACATTCTTCTTTTATCGTCCCCAGCGAGAATGACGACTCAACGAGTCAATGACTCGACCTCTACACACCTGTATCAATTCTTTTGCATAAATTCAAAGTCGGGCGGCCGCCTCAACTTGCCATTTGGAGTCATCCGCCCATGTTTATGTGCACGCTTATTTCCATTTATGAATATATTTTAGCTTTGTCATTTATTGTCCTGTGATAGCAAGTATTGTGTCAGTTACTGTTTTCTCTCGAGAATATTTCATCATGACATGCAATTCTTAACTATGTGTGCATCAACCTTTTGAACCAGACATATCATGGATGACAGTGATGAAGATTTCCATGATTCCAGCAGTGATGGTAGCAGTGATTATGAACATGTAAAGGTCAAACACTTAGCTCAGGAAGGCTTCTCAAGGGATGATGGTGAATCTGGAGTTACTCATGGCCGCTTGCTCTTTCAGTACCTTGAATTTGATTCTCCATTTTGCCGTGAACCTTTGACTGATAAGGCACGAAGTTACAACTTTGTGTAGTTCTCATGGTATTTCCGTGTTCTGACAAATTTGTTCTTTCAGATTTCTAGCCTTTCAGCCAGATTTCCAGGACTGAGGACCCTTCGGAGTTGTGATTTATCAGCGCGGAGTTGGATGAGCATCGCTTGGTATGTTCTCTCTATAAATACAAAATTGGTGCTGGTTGGATGATTGCAGCAACTAATAGGATAAAATCCTTATGCATTGTGTAGGTACCCAATTTATCGAATCCCTACTGGACCAACATTAAAAGATTTAGATGCCTGCTTTCTTACTTTCCATCAGCTTTCAAATTGCCTGCAAGGAGGTAATTAAATTTGAACTTTGTTCCCCGGATCATAGGTTGAATTAGCTTGTAATGCTTGCTTCACTAGCATCATCATGTACTGTTTCAGATAAATGCCCCCAACACTCTCCGTTCCCCCCTCTAAACCTGCCCCATCATTATGCATGTTTACTATAAATTCAGTTATCCTGTTCATGGTCAGATTAAGTAGACATGGCGAAATCTGAAACAATTCTATATATAAATATCCTTTATCCTTCCTCATTCTTCCATTCCCAGTTCTTTGTAGTGAGCAAGTGTCAGGAGTCAAGTTTAAGTGTAGCACTTCTCTTTATTATAGTACTATAAACTTTGTTAGTCTTACTCTGAAGTGCATGTGGATTCACAATCATTAATCAAGTGTGAGTTGTAGCTAACATGTACTCCATCCGTTCCTAGATATAAGTCTTTTTAGAGATTCCACTACGGACTACATATGGACCAAAATGTGTGAATCTACACTATATACATCCGTATGTGGTCTATATAGTGGAATCTCTAAAAAGACTTATATTTAGGAACGGAGGGAGTACTTAGGAGATTGGTGTGATTATCACTCAGTGAAACATGGGCACTGAAGACTAAAGTTTTGGGTCTTGCGTTTGACTACATTGTTTATTTTCTGATTGTTGGGCATGTACATACATTTAGCATGTTTTCAGCGCACTGGGAAAGAAATGAATAGGACGTAACGCAGCTATTTACTACCTCCGTCCCCGGAATTACTTGTCGCAAAATGGATGTATCTAGTTGTATTTTTAGTTCTAGATACATCAATTTCTACCCATTTCTGTGACAAATAATTCGGGACGGAGGGAGTATTAATTGAGTCGTTCCATTTTCAGTTGGTGCGTAACTGCCCTGGCAACTCACATCTGTGACCAGCTAGAATATGTAAACCCAGTTAATAGCAAAAAGTAGATTTCGATTTTGACAAACCTCGATGCTAGGAATTCTTGAGCTATGAAATGACTCTAGTATATGGTAGTTGTATCACTGTGCTTTAACTAGTTCTAATGTTTTGGATGCACTGAGGTTTACCTACTGTGAGCTGTCATTTATAGAAAGAAATAGAGAGCTTTATGCTTTTATTGCTTTTCTGTTTACATACTCCCTCCGTTCCTAAATATAAGACCTTTTAGAGATTTCACTATGGACTACATACGGAACAAAATGAATGAATCTACACTCTAAAATATGTCTATATGCATTCGTATGTAGTCTATAGTGAAATCTCTAAAAGGTCTTATATTGAGTAGTTTCCAGTGCATGTGTATGCCCTCTTCTATGTTAGTTAACCTTGTTAGTGAGCAATGAGATTATGGTACCATGAAACCTTCTGTGCTTCCTACCTGCCTAAATGCTGTCATCTGAATTTTATCTGCATTCCTGTGTCCAGATAATCTGTGGGCTCCTGATAGCACACCAAACATACCACTCCCAGTTTTTGGTTTGGCTTCCTACAAGTTTAGCAACTCAGTCTGGTCTCCAACTGATGGTGATTGGCAACTGGCTAGCTGCTTAAGGCAAGCTGCTGCTGATTGGCTGAGAGACAGCCGTGCTGGCCATCCAGATTATCAGTTCTTTGTCTCCCGCGGTGCAAACCACAGGTAGTGAAATTTCCGCTTTTCGCAGAGCTCAAGAAAGGAAGTCTGAAGAGTGTCGTGTGAACATGATTAAGTTCTGAGCGACTGACTGGTTGACTGCTTCCAAATCTGATGCATGTTACCACAAGATTTGAAGCTTGGATGGTGGGAAGTGACCTGTCCTGCTTTGTAAATTGCACTAATAGGTAGATTTCGACCGGCTATGTTTTTATACTTGTAGTCGGTCGGTGTGTGGGAAGTTGGGATGAGAATGAACAAAAAGGTAAAAAGAAGAAATGAAAAGGATGAAAAAAGTTGGTGAAAAAGCTTGCACTTCCGGTGTATGTTAGCTGTTAAACTTATGTAATACAAATAGTATGGGGGGCCAGTTTTGATTGAGACACCCCTCATTGTCTGAAAACATATCAAGTTTGCTGGCATTGGAGTATGTGTTGAAGAAAACTTATAGTCAGCATGTTGTTGCAGTGTACATGTAAACTTCTGAACTGCTGTGTGTGATAGATTGTGTTCATAGTCCATGATTTCTATTACCTCCGTTTGGAAATAACTAACGTGGTTTCAGTTATTTCCAAACGGAGGGAGTGTCGATGTAAGCTCAAGTTGATGTCCTGGTAACTGGAAGATCACTAAAATCAAGCTAAAGCTAAAGCTGGAAGCACTCGAAATGAGTGCTTAGTAGTATGGGATAGACAAATAGAGACCAATGATGAAGAGTAAAAACTGTGAAAAATTTGTACGCATCTGAGCCTGAGCTCAGATGCTTAGTTATCACCTCCCATGTGTTGCTTTGATAAGGGCAGCGTGTCAACTTAGTATTTTTGTAACAAGGCAAGGCACCAACATGTGTCAAATTCATTCAGCTCAAAGATTAATACTCCCTCAGTAAAGAAATATAGGAGTGTTTAGATCATTACTTTGATGATCTAAATGCTCTTATATTTCTTTTACTTTAGTGGTCTAAATGAAGGAGAGCCTTGGTGTAGTGGTAAAGCTCCTGGGAGCATATGCTTCTGCCCACCAAATTGTTTTTTGCAAATGTCAAATGAAATTGAAAAAAAATTAGATGTGTTCTTTTGCCACACCCAAATGTTGCCTTCGAATTTTCAGTGAAAAATCTAAGCATTTTGAGTTGTGGAAAAAAAAAAATAATCAAACTCCAAATGTTATCTATTAATGTTATACTTAATTTTGTTTTTTTCATCGACAAAGTACCATTACCCCGTTTCGCTGAAAATTGTCAGGCACACTTGTTAGACTAAGATGTACATCCACAATTTTATTATTACTTATTTGTTTTGAATTTACTATTCATCGGGAGCATATGCTCCCAATAGACAAAACGGTCCTCCGAAAAGGGGAAAGAAAGAAACCACGACCAATGCTTATGAGCTGAAGAAAGGATACAAGAGGTAGGTTGATCAGATGAACAACCTGATGAGCTACAGATCCAACTAATTTTTGAAACTAAGGCAGAAGCAACACACAAGCGTGGGAGAGCTTAAAGTGAGGAAGAAGCCGACATCATCACAAGAAATAAGAGAAAGAACATGATGGCGACTCCAATCTTCCTCGAAACTTGTAGTGAAAAAACTCCATGGTTCCCATGGCTGAGCAAAACCTGCAAATACACCAGAGGGAAGAGATCCTTGTCTCAAATCTGGACATGCTTAGAAGGGCATCCACCAAATGCAAAGAAACAACAGGCCAAACGCAATGTGTAAGAGCAAAGCCAAAGTCCAAATCAGCAGTGTGCAGCATGGATAACAACCCCCTAAAACTGACAATTGGCAAGAATAGATACAATAGGGCAAGGAACATGCTAATGAGCAGTGGCAAAACAACATATGTCAGGTCCCAAGTGAGGCTGAAGAACCCGTTGAGCCGAATTATGACCAATCTCATTGATCTCTTTTGAAATATGGAACACCTGGGCATGAAGGTTGCAGGGTGAAGAAAAAGTAATCGGCTAGCATTTTCCGTATTGCCCAAGTAACAGAAGCATTAGACGCTTTAGCCGAAGCTGCAAACAAGGCTAGATAAAGACAACCAATGAGGAAATTAGGATGATAAATGTTAAGACATTTTGCCACTTGAGACGTCAAACGAAGAGCCAAAGCTTCTGCTTGAAAGGAGACTCTGTAAGTGTACAAGAGGCCTGAATCTGAATATTGATATCCTTCGTGCCTTGCTAATAACAAAGGTATACTTCAATACCTGTAGCCGTGATGCCATGATCTAACCCGTGATTTTTTTTTCATCTGAATGCTGCATCACACTAAATTCCTGGTCTTGAAATCATAAGATCAGATTTGATGGACTTTCGTGGAACAGGAATTTGGTGAGCCATGTGCAATAGAAATCATATTATTTTGGTGAGAAGGAGACAAATTTTGAGCCCATTCTACATCAAGAGCCTTAGCAGCAATATGCACATGGTAGGAAAGGCTCTTCTTTCTATTGAATAGATGATCATTTCGAGATTTTCATATGCACCACATAAAGTTGAGAGTATTAGTAATAGATGCAAAGGAATGATTTAGGTTGAGAAGAGCAAGAATGACAACATGCATAGTAGGATTGAGATGAATAAGAGCATGTATTCTAATGCACCAAGGAGCGTCTTGCCTCAGTTGCAAATATTAAGAAACTTGGTTTTTAAATTCGTGTAAATCCAAAACTCATGAATCTTGGCATGGTTTCATGACAAGGCAAAATGCGTCGTGGTAAAAAAATCGTCCAATTTGGGACAAGTTATGGCACAAGCCTGTTACAAATCGGAACTTATCACATGAAGCTTTGGGGGTTCCGATAGGGAACATGTCACCTTTTCTGGGCAAAATAACATTCACCGCCTCTTCTCGTCTTGTAGTTTTTTCTATAGGCAACATAGACCAATAGGACCGTCGTGCTAAAATATAGAATTATTCAGGGTTCGTTTGGCCTTTCTATACATTAATTGAGTTTTTAGGCATTTGATGTGCATCATCCAAATTTGAACTACAATCACAAGGTCCATTGCATCAAAATGGGTTGAAAAATCATAAAGGTGTCCCTCGCTACATGTTTAGGTCCCATCCAAGAAATGTGAATAGATTTCAAACATCTTGGTGTCTTGGCTCGACTACACAAATATTTAGAAACTTGGTTTTCAAATTCACGTGAATCCAAAACTTGACAGAATTTCATGAAACATGGCATTCCCACACATATAATCCACCAAAGGCATGACGTAGGGTATTACACCTGATGGTGGTCCGAACTTAGATAAACCCCTGTCGTGTTGATTGCTCGTTTCGCTCTTTTTGCACAACGATCCCTACAGTCAAACCGCAACTAGGCCCTTTGTCGCTCCCATAGATTGTCATACCCCGACATATTTGGCATGCCATGCAGGGGGATCACGTTTGTGAATCCGAATCAACTTTTTGCATGTCTACATCATCACTTTCTCGTCATCCATGGCGCCTAAGAAGGTCAAGGCTGCGTCAACGACCATCTCGCCCATGTCCAAGATCCCGACGCCAACGGCTACGGTCGACGGAGACAGAGGCGAATGTCGCCCGCAATGCAACGATGAGCGCAGTCACCACACCGCCAGGAGCTGTTGGAAATATGCCCTAGAGGCAATAATAAAATGGTTATTATCATATTTCCTTGTTCATGATAATCGTCTATTGTTCATGCTATAATTGTATTAACAGGAAACAGTAATACATGTGTGAATAAGTAGATCACAATGTGTCCCTAGCAAGCCTCTAGTTAGCTAGCTCGTTAGTCAATAGATGATCGTGGTTTCCTGATCATGGGCATCAGATGTCATTGATGACGGGATCACATCATTGGAGAATGATGTGATGGACAAGACCCAATCCTAAGCATATCACTAGATCGTATTGTTCGTATGCTAAAGCTTTTCTAATGTCAAGTGTCTTTTCCTTCGACCGTGAGATTGTGCAACTCCCGGATACCGTAGGAGTGCTTTGGGTGTATCAAACGTCACAACGTAACTGGGTGACTATAAAGGTGCACTACGGGTATCTCTGAAAGTGTCTGTTGGGTTGGTACGAATCAAGATCGGGATTTGTCACTCCGTGTGACGGAGAGGTATCTCTGGGCCCACTCGGTAGAACATCATCATGAGCTCAATGTGACTAAGGAGTTAGTCACACGATGACGTGCTACGGAACGAGTAAAGAGACTTACCGGTAACGAGTTTGAACAAGGTATAGGTATACCGACGATCGAATCTCAGGCAAGTTCTATACCGGCAGACAAAGGGAATCGTATACGGGATTGATTGAATCCTTGACATCGTGGTTCATCCGATGAGATCATCGTGGAGCAAGTGGGAGCCACCATGGGTATCCAGACCCCGCTGATGGTTATTGGCCGGAGAGGCGTCTCGGTCATGTCTGCCTGTCTCCCGAACCCGTAGGGTCAACACACTTGAGGTTCGATGACGCTAGGGTTATAGGGAATTGTTATACGAGGTTACTGAAAGTTGTTAGGAGTCTCGGATGAGATCCCGGACGTCACGAGGATCTCCGGAATGGTCCGGAGGTAAAGATTGATATATAGGACAGATGGTTTTGGACACCGGAAGTGTTTCGGGCGTCACCGGTAACGTACCGGGACCACCGGAGGTGGCCCCGGGGGTCCACCGAAGGGGGGCAACGACCCCAAAAGGCTAGATGGGCCTAGTGCGGGAGGGAACCAGCCCCTAGGTGGGCTGGTGCGCCTCCCACACCCAGCCCAATGCGCAAGTGGTGGGGAGAGGGGGCAACCCTAGGCACAGGTGGGCCTTAGGCCCACCAGGTGGTGCGCCACCCCCTCCCACCCTAGCCGCCGCCCCCCTTTCCCATCTGGTGGCTGCCGCACCACCTAGGGGGGAACCATAGGGGTGGCGCACCCCCTCCCCCTCCTCCTATAAATAGAGAGGGGTTTTGGCCCTTGGGAGAGAGACTTCTCTCTCTCCCTCGGCGCAGCCCTGCCCTTCTTCCTCCTCCTCTCTGCCGGTGCTTGGCGAAGCCCTACCGGAAGACCTCGTCTCTCCATCGATACCACGCCGTCGTGCTGCTGGAGTTCTTCCCCAACCTCTCCCTCCTCCTTGCTGGATCAAGGTGCGGGAGACGTCACCGGGCTGCACGTGTGTTGAACGCGGAGGTGCCGTAGTTCGGCACTAGATCGGAATCGCTGCGAGTACGACTCCATCAACCGCGTTCTAGCAACGCTTCCGCTTAGCAATCTTCAAAGGTATGAAGATGCTCTTACCCCTCTCTCGTTGCTCGTCTCTCCATAGGAAGATTTGAATATGCGTAGGAATTTTTTGAATTTATGCTACGCCAACCCAATAGGAGCGCCACCAGCCAAGAGCCGTACCTCATTGTTGTGACGCCCAAGGGCGTAGCCATGATGAAATCCAAGGATGACGAAGTGGCGGCAGCAGCCACAAAGCACGCTTCACGCCCATCGCAAGATGGTCGTTCCAAGCGTCCCGAGGATGCTCGCGGCTCCGGGCGATGCTAAGAACAAAACCCCGAGCATCAGTCTCAGGATGCTCATGGGCGCCCTCCATGCCAAACTATTGGCGGGCATCAGATGCAGATGCAGGAGCCGGACGACGGGTGCTTCTGTCCCTCTCAGGAGTAAGATCACCACCCACTCTTCGCGCCACGCCATGCCCAAGAAAAAGGCTGAAGCTGTGGCACGATCCCAGTTGCTGTTGGACTTCCCTCCTCCATTTGAGAAGATGGAAGATTGGAGGGCTACCATCCAGAGCCTCCTCAGCTTCGCCGACAACGACAAGCCCGAGAAGGTGAGGCCCTCTCGATAGCTCATGGCGCTGGCAAGGCCGGCTGGTGAGCACACCAGAGGCGGTGCTCCAACGGTGCAATCACCCCCACAACATCAATGGCAAGCTCAATGAGCCGATGTGCGACACATGGTGTCCATGGCATTGTCACACCCGTGGAAACATCAAGATCAGCACCAGGTCCTGCGGACCGGGAGGTCGAAGACGCGCGAATGACGATCGAGCGGCGTCAGGAAGCACATTGTTAGTCTAATGACCGTGCCTTAACAGAGGCATACGAACCTACGCGGAGGTTACTTGAGAGCATGCCTTATGAGATGGGTTGCCCAACGTTTACACGTGAGATGCAACAAGTTCGTTGGCCCTCGAACAAGACGTTCAAGCCAGAGCTGCCAGACAAATACGATGACAAGATCAGTCCGTCGGAGTTCCTAGGTGTTTACACCATCGCGGTGCAAGTTGTTGGGGGATGTGAAAAAAAGGTCTGTGCCAACCACTTTCCTTTGGTACTCAAGACCAACGTGCGAAGCTTGCTGCTGAACTTGCCGGAGAAATCTATCTCCTCTTGGGCGGATCTATGTAACCAGTTCATTGGTGCTTACCATGGAGGCCGCAAGCTTCCTGGTCAGCCCAGCGATCTGCACATACTTCCCTAGAGAGATGGTGAGTCCCTTCACAAGTATATCTAGTGATTCAGCCGCGTGCAGCACAACATCCCCAACATCCACCCTCCCGCTGTCACCGCCGCATTCCGTACAAACGTGCACAACAAACGAATGCACGAGGAGATGAACATCAACAAGGTGCGGGATATCGCCAAGCTTTACGCTCCGGCCGACAAGTGAGCACGTGCCGAGGAGGGGATGAGACTTCCAAGGGAATATGTCAGCGTGAAAGTCGACTCCCACAATGATGGCGCATCCACACTGAAAAAGAAGTGCCGGAAGTGCAACCGCAAGCGCAACGACAAGGAAGTGATGGCCTTCGAGGGCCCCGACAACTCCAATGCCGGCAAGAAGGCCAAGCAAGAAATCACCGACAAGGAGCCTTCCGTGTGCTCGTGTGATGACGAAGCCGTGGCTGGCGAGAAGAGCGACAAGACTGACGTGCCATACTGCAAGATCCACCGCACCAAGGGCCATGATCTCCAGGAGTGCTGGTAGGTTGAACAACTTGCCCGAAAGTAGAAACATCAATACAAGAAGCGCAACAAGGAGAAGGGCCAAGACAGTGCTGGGGGGTCCGGCAAGAAGAGCCGTGGCGGCCGTGGAGGACGCCACAACATGGCCAGACAACAAAAGGAGAAACCTGCTAGGGGCTACGACAAGAAGGAAAGAGAGGAGGATGATGACGGGGACGAAGAAGAGTTCGACGATGGAGAGTTCAAGAAGGAATGTGATGTGCATTGATGGAGGTGCATATTTTCACTCCTCTCACCGGAAGCTCAAGTAGTAGGCCCAGGAGATCAATGCAACGAAACTGACAATGGAGGAGCAAAAGCCTCTCAAGTGGTCCAACACACCCATCATATTTGACGCCGAGGATCACCCTGATCGTACAAGTGTGGTCGGGTGCTTGCCGTTGTTGGTTTCACCAACAATACGATACCTCAATGTGACAAAGATGCTGGTTGAGGGTGGGGCTGGCTTGAACTTGATCTCAACATAAGTGATCAATAGGCTGGAAATTCCCAATGAAGATCTCAAGCAAACATGCATGTTTCAAGGGATCAACCCGGGAAGAAACCATCCCAAGGGCAAAATCACCTTGGCGGTGACGTTCAGCAGCGAGCTCAACTATCGTATAGCAGAATCCTCGGTCGCCCAGCTCTGGCAAAATTCATGGTGGCTTCTCATTACACCTACAACACCATAAGGATGCTGGGACCGATGAGCATCATCACCATCCACTATGACAGGAAGGACATAGTTCTCTGTGCTGACAAGCTCTTCCGGGAGGCAGTGGGAGCATGTGTCGACAAGGCGCTTGCTCATACCGACAAACCTCCCAGGGGGAAGAAGGATAAGAAGACCGACAAGATATCCTGTAAGGACTCCGAGAAGCGCACCATAGAGTACAACACACCCGTCGAGGACGTGTCAGAGAGCTCTACTGCTAGTAGCAAGAAGTCCAAGGTTGCTATGCCCAAGACGAAGCAAGTCTCTGCAAGTGCGGATGGCTCGGGTGACAATTTCACAATAAGTGCCTGATGACAAATAGGAAAGCGCGCTCATTCCCTTCATGCGGGTGAATGTCGATGTGTTTGCATGGAAACCATCTGACACCCCGAGCGTTCCCACAGAGGCAATTGAGCATAACCTTGTTGTGTGTCCTCATGCAATACCCGTCAAGCAGAAGTTTATAAAGCAAGCCTTATAACAACAAGAGTTTATTGCCAAAGAGATCAAGAAATTGGAAGTGACATGCGTGATTAGAGGAATGATCCATCCTACATGGTTAGCAAATCCAGTCATAGTACAGAAGAAAAATGGAAAGAGGCGACTTTGTATTGATTTCACTGGTCTTTATAAAGTTTGCTCAATAGACCCTTTCCCTTTGTCGCACATCGACCAAATTGTCAACTCCACTACTGGTTGTGATCTTCTCTCTTTTGTTGATGCCTATTGTAGTTATCACCATATTTTTACGTCCAAAGAAGATGAGGAGAAAACCACATCCATCACTCTATGTGGGACACACTGCTTCAACCGTATGCCTTTTACATTTAAAAGAGAGGGATCAATGTTTGCAAGGGTTGTCTAGATTGGTGTTGAACCCCAGCTACACAGGAATGTGGAAGCTTATATGGATGACATAGTGGTAAAGACCAAGGGCAAAGCAACACCGATCCAAGACACAAAAGAAACATTTGCAAACCTGTGCAAGATTAACTTGAAGCCCAACCATGAGAAGTGCGTGTTTGGCGTCCCCTCTGACAAGCTTCTAGGGTTCTTTGTGGCTCAGCAAAGAATTAAAGCCAATCCCGACAAGATTAAAGCCATTGAGCAGTTGGAAGCACCGAAGCGCATGAAGGTTGTACGACGTCTTGCCGGTTGCGTTGCCGCCCTAAGTAGGTTCATCTCCAAGTCTCCCTAGCGCGTCTTGCCATTTTTCAAAATCTTGAAAAAGGCAGGTCCTTTGAAATGGACCCTTGAAGCGAAGGCCGCACTTCAGGACTTGAAGAAGTACTTGTCCTCCAGGCCAACACTAGTTGTGCCAAGGCCATAAGAGCTATTGCTACTATACTTGGAGACAACCAATAAAGTGGTCAGTGCCACATTAATCACAGAGGGGGAGGCATAGGAAGAAGAGGAAGCAACCACAGACCCACCAAGCGACAAGTCGGGATCTTCTCCAGCAAGACAGGGTACCAACAAGCCAGGTTCAACACAAGAAGCAAATTAGCAAATTACAAGGAAGAAAATGGTGCAACGCCCAGTTTACTTTGTAAGCTCCCTTCTTCAAGGGGCTAGGTCAAGGTACACAGGCATGCAAAAGTTGCTCTTTGGTCTTCTCATGGCCTCAAGAAAGTTGCACCATTACTTCCAAGCACACTAGATTACCATCGTCACTCGCTTTCATATGCAACGCATCCTGAGGAATCCAGTGGCCACCGACAGGATAGTGCAGTAGGCGTTGGAGCTGTCAAGCTTTGATTACAATTTTTTAGCACAAGTACTATGGGGACCCCGACACATAAGTCGTGATCACGGAATGCACGTGTACAGTGATCCTAGAGATCATTGTTCACTGAACACACAAAAGCTGGGTAACAAGAGTCTTGCATCCGTACGTACCGTCTTACACAAATCATGACCATTACGAGCAAGTCTTACATAGATAGGGCCATGGAGTCCAAACACCAAACATAATTAGCAGCAAAAATCTTGAACGAAAGCGTGAACCCATGTCATGTGCCTTCCTTGTATGCATTCTGACAAGGAAGCGTCCTAGTTCGCATACTCATCACCATTGAACACTTCACCATATTCCTGTCCTTCCGTGCCTAGCCAATTAAATAACAAGTGGAAAGCAAATGAGTACTTTGAATGTACTCGCAAGAAACCCATGTTTGGAACAAGGTACAACAATGCATGATATAGCACCAAGTAGGTAAGTTGCAGAAAGCTAACTTTAAGTGAAATGACAGGATCAAACATCTTATGAAGGCATGCATCATGAGGTTGCAGATAACCATAAGAACAAGTTACATATATCAATATATGCAGGGGTTGAACATCTCACGTTCAATCATTATGTAAAGTCATTTCACTTAGATCAAGTATCATCTTTCTCACCCACACACTCATGCCAAGTTTGTGAAAGCATCGGATGTAGTTTAAGCAGGACCACCAACTATCCATGACCATGGACACGAGTATTCAAATAGTTCTACACTATGCAGAGGTTGCATGATTTACCCACAAGACTCGGGGAACTTCCATGTCATCCGACTCGCGGTATATTACATACCCAAAGTAAGTACCCCGAACAATGCCTTTCCCCCGGCGACACTAAACAAAGAGTCCACTCGTTGGCCCACGTCCTCATGATGTACATCATACGAGACTTGCTCAAGATCATACCATCCGTGAGGGGACACAACGGTGTGCCCGATGTTTGTGAAAGCAACCCATGGTCACCCTACCACGCATGACCCCGTATCAAGAGAGTGACTCGACTCTCCCGCCAATAGTAATGGATGCTATCTACTAGCATCGAGCAAGGTAATCAACAAAGCCTCGTCCCAAAAAGGGGTATCATGGACGCACATGTAAGGTTGGGACGGTCAGGAGATCTTAGATCTCCCCATTTCTGAAAACACACACACAACTTGCCTCAGCACACCTCTTCTTTCTCAAGTGGTTACCTATCTCAACATCATCTCCCTTGGGCATTAGTGGCACTTGACGGGGTTTAGAAAAGTCTTTGAAATCATTTCCTTTCCGACACCATGCATTTTCCCATCCCACTTGCGTAGCAACTACTTAGCATCCTAACTACTTCCCACTGCACAACCCTCATTGGAAGGTAGGGTCATGCTCAGTGCAAGTATTAATGAGGAAAGTAACGGAGGTAACCCACCATGATGGTCACTGTTTTATTCATGATTCGATGCAACAGATAAAGTGCTATATGCCATGCAAAAATGGTTTCTTAAACATGGTCAAAGGGTTGCTTGCCTAGCTCAACAAAGTCTTCAAAGTCTTCAAGTGCTTCCTCTCCAACTCCCTCATCAAGAATGTTATCTATCGTCGCAAAGTCAAGGGGTACAAATAAAACCACGAAAAAAACAGGGAAACTAAATCACTCCCAGAAATTCCAAACCATTTTTGTAAAACACTAGGTTGAAAACTAAAAATACTAAAATTACTAGTTTCTGGTTTTGGGGCGTAAAAAGTGGTGAAAAGCATTTTTAACAGAGTTTAAGAATGCTTTAAGAAGGTTTTAAATACAAACTGTACCAAATTTATTTTCAAAGTGATGCACAAGTGGCATCATTTAATAGGTGGTATTTCATAGGAATTTAGAAATTGGAATTATTGGATTTGGACATTTATTTAACCCAGAGGAATTTCTGGAAAAATGTGAGAAAAACAAAAGCAAAAATGGCGAGACTGGACAGGCTAAAATAGCCCATGGCTAGGCCGGCCCAGAGCCGCGCTATCCGAGGCGGGCTGAGGCATGCGCTTGCCTGGGTTTTAAACCCAAGAGGTAGGGCCGAGGGGTTAACAAGAGGGAGAGAGATGCAGGGTGAAGCAGAGGCTGACGAGTGCCCCCCTGTCACGGTCGTCGTCAACCTCTATCCAAGTAATGATGGGGCTCACTGGTGGCAACTGGAGGCATTGGAGGGCAAGCAGAAGGCAGAAATGAGATCGAGGGGCTTTCGTTGTGCTGATGGAGGTGGAGGGGGCGTCGGAGATGCTTGGGTTTGCCGTCGGAGAGATGGTAGGGCGGCAAAGCTTCGAGAGGAGGTTGCCGTCGACGATTCTGGCTACAAAACGCACGGGAAGATGGGGAAAAGATTCTGCGACTGCGGCCTCAGATCGAGAGAAAGGGGTAGCGGAGGAGGCTCACACCGGCCAGATGATGGCGGGCACAACGGGGCGGACTCAAGCTCGATCTCGAGCCCAAGGGATCCTGGGTGGAAACGGAGATTGTCGGAGGCGATTAGGTGTGAGAGGGAGCTAGAAGGGGGAAGAGAGGGCTCGACGAGGCCTTGAAATAGGAGGGGCACTGTGTACTGTGGGCTGGTGCGCTCGCGGGGTCATAGTGGAGTCCAGAGGCCACGAGAGAGGGCTAGTCTGGCTCGGGGTTGTTTGTGGGCATCCTCCAAGACCAGAGGGAGGGAGAGAAGGAGCAGAGGAGGGCCAGTGAGCGTCACACGTGTGAGGCCAGGGGTTGGAACACCGGTGTTGCTCGACACATGCGGGAGGGGAGAGAGGGAGGAAGAGAGAGGACGTGGCCCACTTTCTAGCGTGCCCACACGCCAAGACGGACTTTGGGGACACGTTGGCGAGGCCCGAGGCTAACGGGGCCTTGGATTAGGGGGCGTCTACAGTGCAGGAGCATACTGTAGCGCGCTCCAGAGCGCCCTTTTGGCATGCCATGACAAGCCCTCGGTGTTTTGGGTGCGAGAACTTGCGTCCATAGGGTCTAGGAGGTATAACTGGTCTTCGATGCTCTGGGGTCCTTTAGAATAGGAAGGAGGTGGGGAGAGAGGTAGAACCTTGCTATCGAGAGGGGTAAAAGAAGATTTTCACCCCTACATTATTGACCTCATGCCATGTGATTCTTACAAGGGGTAAAAGAGACATAACAGGCAACATTGTAAAATTTTGGGGGAAGGAGAATAGTGGGTGAGGTGAAACCAGGGGTTTTACTATTCTACCAAAAGGTGGTCGATGTAGTTTTGGGCAATATAAGTTTCACCACTAGTTGTAAGATTTAACAAGGTTAAACCGTAGGTAAAAACAAGGTTGATCACAAGGTTTGAGCTGATTTGAAGAAAGTTGACAATGCAAACATTGTAAACCCTAGAAATGACCAGAAATAGGTTTCAATAAATCTAGTCATGAAAAAATACCCCCCTAATGCACCACTTGGTGTGGTGGCAGTATTTGGTGATTAGAGCGTGCCTACAAAGTTTGGGATCAAGAGAAGAAACTTGACAATGTAAACTTGTCCAAGTTTGGATGTGGACAGAGAGGGTTTTGGAATATTTTGGTGAATCAAATCAATTTGGATTGACATGAAACTTGGCAAGATCATCACATATATCATGCGTGACTTGCTAGAATTTTCTTGGAATTATTTTAGAATATTTGTTATAGAAATATTTAAAATACTTGAAATAGGTAGAAAAGGTTTTTAAGGGTTTTGTCCACTATTTTGAACATCACAATGTGTTTAAACTCTTATATATGGAAAACATATGACAAGTGAGTTTCCCTAAATTTCTCAATTATTTTGGAAGCATAAAAACAATTTTTCCTCTTAAAAGCCCTAATAAAACAGGAAAATATCTTTTAAAATAACATATTTTTGGTTTTGGGAGCCTTTTTGATAATAGGATCCATATAAAATATTTGTGTCAAAACAACTTCCCTAATTTGAGGACTTCTATTACAAACCTTGGTTCTAGTGTTTTTGAAATCTTAAATTAAATAAATGCTTTTTGGTCAAAATAATATGTTTGTAAAAATAGTTTTAGGTCCTATACACATGGTATGGTCCTATACACATGGTATGGTCCTATACAGATGGTATGGTCATTGGGCAAAGATTTGGAGCAAAAAGATGAGTCTTGAGAGAAGGGCAATTTGTGTGATCTAAAATCCAAACAAGCACTCAACCAAATAACAATCAATTAAAATATCACAAGCACTCAAAAAGTTTTAGTTGGTCAATTTTTTTAAAAACTCATAACATAGCAAAGTGGTAGAAACATAGGGTGTGACAGATCTACCCCCTTACAAGAATCTCGTCCCCGAGATTCATAAGCTAGGTGCTAAAGACATACGGGAAGTCGGATCTAAGGTAGTCTTCACGCTCCCAGGTTGCTTCTGCTTCAGTGTGCTTGCTCCACTGGGCCTTGAAGTACTTGATGGTGCAGCTTCCGGTGCAACACTCGGCTTCATCCAAGATGCGAACTAGCCTGTTATGATAAGTTTGGTTTGTCTGAAGGTCGATGGCTTGATGATGGATGTCCTTATAGAGATCTGGGTGGTTGGGAACTTGGAGGCACTTCCTGAGCTATGACACGTGGAAAATGTTGTGCACATCAGAAATCTCGGAAGGTAGGTCAAACTGGTAGGAAACTTCCCCTTGCTTTGTGGTGATCATGAAGGGGCCAATATATCTTGGGGCAAGCTTTCCCTTGATGTGGAAGCACTTGTCTCCCTTGAGAGGTGTGACTCATAGATAAAGATGGTCTCTGATGCAGAAGTTCACTTCTCGACGTTGTGAGTCGGCGTAGCTCTTCTGCCTTGACTTGATGGTCTTCACACACTCTCTGACTAGTTGAACTTTCTCTTCGGCTTCATGGAGAATTTCTGGTCCGAAGACTAGTCCTTCTGTGGTTTCTGACCAATTGAGGGGAGTGCGACACTTGCGTCCATACAAAACCTCAAATGTTTCCACCTAAAGACTGGACTGGTAGCTATTGTTGTAGGAGAACTCGGCAAAGGGTAAGCAGTCCTCCCATTTGTCTCCATATGCCAAAACACAAGAACGAAGCATGTCTTTGAGTATGTGATTTACTCGTTTGTTTGTCCACCTGTCTAAGAGGGAAAATCAGTGCTGAAGGATAGCTTGGTTCGCATGGCTTCTTGAAACTTCTTCCATAACCTCGAGGTAAACTGAGTACCTCGGATTGACACGATCTCCTTTGGAACTCCGTGGAGGCTCACAGTACGCTCGATGTAAAGGTTGGCTAGCTTGTGTCCATCGTAAGTGGTCTTGACGACAATGAAGTGAGCTACCTTGGTGAGGTGATCGACAATGACCCAAATGGAATCATGTCCTTTGCTTGATCTGGACATTCCGATGATCAAGTCCATCCCAACCTTGTCTTACTTCCATTCATGCACCTTGAGAGGTTGTAACAATCAAGCGGGTTGCCAATGCTCAACTTTTACTCTCTGGCATATGTCACATTTAGCTACAAAAGAGGACATTTCTCTCCTCATGCCATGCCATCGGAATCTTGCTTTGATGTCTTTGTACACATTGGTTGCTCCAGGATGGATGGAATATGAAGTGTCATGGGATTCTTGCAAGATCATAATCTTGAGCTCAACTTTGTTGGGTACGCAGATGTGATTCCCAAACCATACAACTCCTTGTTCATCCACTAAGAATACTAGGGCCTTGCCTTTCTTGATCTTCCTTTTGATGCCTTCAATACTCTCATGTCCCTTCTAAGCTTCCTTCATATCATCCATCAAAGTAGGCCTCGCTTCGAGGTTGGCCAGAAATCTCGGTGCAACTAGTTCCAACCCAAAGCTTTCAAGTTCTTCATACAAGGCGGTTAGCCTTTCCTTAATCATAGCATTCAAGGAACAAGTCTTTCTGCTCAAGGCATCTGCTACCACATTGGTCTTTCGGGGTGGTATTGAACACTGAGGTCGTAGTCTTTGATCAACTCCAATCATCTTCGTTGCCTCATGTTGAATTCCTTTTGAGTGAAAATATACTTCAAACTCTTGTAGTTTGTGTATATCTCAAAATGCTTTCCTAGAAGGTAATTTCGCCATGTCTTCGAAGCATGAACCACAACTACCAACCCAAGATCATGAGTGGCGTAGTTCTCCTTGCGAGGACGTAGTTGTCTTGATAGATATGCTACGACTCTGCCTTCTTGAATTATAACACCACCAAGCCCGGTTCTGATGCACCACAATATATCACAAACTCTTTGTGAATATCGGGGTGGACAAAATTGGGGTTGTCTTCAATATCTTCTTAAGCTCTTTGAAGCTTTCTTCGCGCTTCGACGTCCATTCAAACTTCTTGTCCTTCTTCAAGAGCTGAGTTATGGGTCGAGCAATGCTTGAGAATCTTTTGATGAACTTGCGATCGTATCTCACGAGTCCGAGGAAGCTTCTAAATTCCTTCACATTGCTTGGATATTGCCATTCAATCACGATTTCAATCTTGACAGGATCCACTGACAATACTTTTGTCGTCAACACATGACCCAAGAATCAAACTTCAAGCAACAAGAATTCACACTTACTGAATTTGGCATAAAGCTGGTGCTCTCGAAGCTTGTCCAGGACCATCCTCAAGTATTTCTCATGCTCTTCTTCAGACATGGAGAAGACGAGTATGTCGTCGATGAAGATAGCGACAAACTTTTCCAAATACTCCATGAAGACTTTGTACATGAGGTACATGAAGTAGGATGGGTCATTGGTTAACCCAAATGACCGTTTACTCATACATGCCATACCGGGTCACAAATGCCATCTTCAGAATATCTTGGGGTCTGATCTTCAACTGGTAGTACCCAGACCTGAGATCAATCTTGGAAAAACACCTAGGCACCATTCAGCTGATCGAACATGTCTTCAATCTTGGGGAGTGGGTACTTGTTCTATGTTGTGACCTCATTGAGAGAACGGTAATCGACACAGAGTCGGAAAGTTCCGTCCCTCTTTGACACAAATAGAATAGGTGATCCCCAAGGAGAGGCACTAGGGCAAATAAATCCTTTTCTGAGCTGCTCTGCTAGCTGCTTCTTTAGTTCAGCCAACTCTTCGAATCCCATTCTATAGGGATTCTTATAGATGGGTCCGGCTCCTGGCATTAGCTCAATGATGAACTCAATGTCACGTTCACGAGGTATTCCGGGAAGCTCACCAGGCAAGACATGCGGGTATTCACATACCACTCGCACTTGATCCAACTCAATTCCTGACAGGCAATTGACCCGAGGGGCTTGAGCGGAGGTAGGATTGGGAACATACTTGACTTGAACTCCTTGGCTATTGGTCATGGTAACAGTCCGCTTGGCATAGTCGAACAAGCCTTGGTGCTTGGTTAACCAATCCATGCCTAGGATCACAACCAAGCCTTGCGATTTCAAGATGATAAGATCTTCTAGGAAGTCTACCCCGTTGATATTAATCCCAACTCCTTTACACCCTATCTTGGTTCTCTGTACTGCACCCGGGGTTTGTACCAACATATGACTACCGAGAGGTGTAGTATTCATACCACTCTCTAGTGCAAATTTTTGGGTAACAAAAGAAAGCGAAGCACCACAATCAAACAGAACAGTTGTTGGGGGTTAATTTGATGAGGAACGTACCAAGTATGATATCTGGGTCTTCCTCGGCTTCCTCGGCGGTGACATGATTCACACACCCTTGCCATTGTTGGGCTGGTTGTGGGGAGCTGGGGTCCTTGGTGGTGCTCCACGGCCTTGACCTTTATTTGGCGCATTGGGGCGCGATGCATCAGGCTTCTTGTGGGGGCACGACCTCGAGTAGTGCCCTGACTGACCACAACCAAAGCAAGTAACCTCACCAGGGTTATTGACCTTGACACCAGTGTTGTTATTGGGGTTGATGTAATCTGCCCTAGGGTTGGCATACTGCTGAGGGTGGTAGCTCGGACAAGGTGCACGAGTCCTGGCTTGATGAGGCTGATAGGTCGGCTTGGCTGGATCTAGCTGCCAGGGGCGAGGCTTGTGGTTGCTGGAACTTCCCTTGCTGATCACCTTGTGCTTGCGAGTATCTTCCATGGCACGACACTTGTGTTCGAGCATGTGAGCCTTGTTCACCAGGTAAAAGAAAGGTCGACAGTCACACACAACGAGTTGATACTACAGGGCCTACTAGTGTTCTTCCATGAAGCGCTCCATCTTGGCTACTCGAGTGCTAAGATCTTCAGGGGCATACCTTGACAAGAGGTTGAACTTCTGCATGTACTCCTCGATAGAGCCACTTCCTTGCTTCAGCGCTCGGAATTCCCGCTTCTTGATAGACATGATTCCCAAAGGAATGTGGGCCGTGCAGAATCCTTCCTTGAAATCAGCCCTGGTGATCACACAATTGCCTTGAATGACCTTGAACCCATCCCACCAAGCTCTGGAGGTACCTCTGAGGCAGTGAGAGGCATAAAGAACCTTCTCACGGTCCTCATTGTAGTTGCCAAGTGCAAGGAAGTCCTCGATGGTGTGGATCCAGTCAAAGGCATGCAAGGGTGCGACAGTCTCGGTGATGGTTGGGGGCGAATTCCTCATGAACTCCGACAGAGTGGAACGACCATTGCCGTTCACAAGCACTTGAGCCATCTGATGTATAGCGGTAGAGTTGGCTTTGCGTTCCTCCCAAAGAACTTGGAGAAACTGAGCTATAGTCATGTTCTTCGGTGAAGGTGGTGGCAGGGAATGTCACCTTGTGGCTGCTCCAGGTGATCTCCAGCCTGAGCAGACCCACCAGCCCCCGGCTGCTGGCTAGAGTTGCTAGTGTTGGGGTTGTCAAAAGTGCTGGTGTGGGTTGTAGTATCCATCCTATTTGGAACAACCAAGTCAAACAACTAGAATAGACGAGAGGGAAAAGCCATAAGAGAAAAACGCGCCTAAGGGGGTTGGTATAGTGCAATTGTGATAAAACAAAGGTCGAAAGACCAAACATATAATATTAAGATAAGATGGGTGATGTAGTTGCTTACATGTTGCCTATGGCAAAAGCACGACTTAGATCGAAAGACAAACAACAAAAACAAACAACAAACACACATGGTTTCATATGAACCATTACACGGACTCGACTTTGCATGGGGGACTGATAACCCACAAGTATAGGGGATCGCAACAGTTTTCAAGGGTAGAGTATTCAACCCAAATTTATTGATTCGACTCAAGGGGAAGCCAAAGAATATTCTCAAGTATTAGCAGTTGAGTTCTCAATTCAACCACACCTGAAAGATTTAGTATCTGCAGCAAAGTATCAGTAGCAAAGTAGTGTGATAGCAACAGTAGCAAAGGTAACCAGTAGCAGCAAAGTGACAGCAGTAGCAACAGAGTAATAGTAGCAGGAGTGACAGCAGTAGCGGCAAAGTAACATAGCAAGGACCATTAGGAAAAACTCGTAGGCATTGGATCGGTGATGGATGATTATGCCGGATGCTATTCATCATGTAACAGTTATAACACGGAGAGATAAGTAACTAGCTCCAGTTCGTCAGTCTAATGTAGGCATGTATTCCGTATGTAGTCATACGTGATTAGGAAAAGAACTTGCATGTCATCTATTGTCCATCCCTCCAGTGGCAGCAGGGTCCTAATGGAAACTACGGGATATTAAGGTTCTCCTTTTAATAAAGAACCGGACCAACGCATTAACACTTAGTGAATACATGAAGTCCTCATACTATGGTCATCTCCGGGAGTGGTTCCGGCTATTGTCACTCAGGGGTTGCCGGGTCATAACACATAGTAGGTGACTACAACTAGCAAGATAGGATCAAGAACACACATATATTGGCGACAACATAATAGGTTCAGCTCTGAAATCATGGCACTCGGGCCCTAGTGACAAGCATTAAGCATGGCAAAGTAGTAGCAATATCAATCTCAGAACATAGTGGATACTAGGGATCAATCCCCGTCAAAACTAACTCGGTTACATGATAGATCTCATCCAACCCATCACCGTCCAGCAAGCCTACGATGAGATTACTCACGAACGGTGAAGAGCATCATGGAATTGGCGATGAAGGAAGGTTGATGATGACGACGGCGACGATCTCCCCTCTCCGGAGCCTAGAACGGACTCCAGATCTGCCCTCCAGATGAAGAACAGGAGGTGGCAGCGCCTCTGTATCGTAAAATGCGATGAACTCTTCTCCTTGATTTTTTTCCGAACGAAACGGACTAAATAGAGCTGGATTTGGAGGCGGTGGAGCTTTGTGGGCCCCACAAGCCTGCCAGGCGTGGCTAGGGGGGGTCGCCTGGTGGGCTTGTGGGCTCACAGCTCCACTTCCTCCGTTGATTCTTGCGCTAGTATTTTTCATAAATTCCAGAAAAATTCTCCGTAAATTTTCAGGTCATTCCGAGAACTTTTATTTCTGCGCAAAAACAACACCATGGCAATTCTGCTGAAAACAACGTTTGTCTGGGTTAGTTCCATTCAAATCATGCAAATTAGAGTCCAAAACAAGGGCAAAAGAGTTCAGAAAAGTAGATACGACGGAGACGTATTAGGGACACACGACTCATCCTACCCTAGGGGGTTCTCGGACTCATCAGTTATGCTCTGCTTCAAGACCTAAAGGAAAGAAGGCTCAGTTGCTTGTTGGGGCTCCTTTTGGCATGATGCCCAAATTCTCCACACCCGAAACATGTGAAGGGAATCCAGAGGTTGCTACTCGTCCTTGGGTTAAGATTTTAGTGGTTTAACGAAGTAGCTCTCGGGTGAGGTGAAGTTCCTCGCGGAGCTTCACAGACTCCTTAAATAGGTTGCGAGCTAGACTATCATTGGAGAGGCTGCAGTAGGTTTGGAACGTGAGTGTTGTGCCATCCTCCTTGGATGGAACCAAGGTCTCACTCTATCCAACGTCGTCCTTCGTGAAAGGTTGGTAGCGAGTTGCTGGCTCGTCATCCATCTCTGGGATGATGTCTCAAAGGTGGATAAGTACCTTGCATGCTACCGTCTCAACTGCGATTGCCAGGGTCTCCATCTGTGGTCCTTCAAAGAACCAACTTGTCAGGGAGTAGTTTGCCTTCATGAACACATCAACGTGGTACTCCTTCGTGATGGCATCGACCTAGTGATCATGGTAGAGGAAAATGGTTGGTCGGCGAAATTGGCACTTTTCCAGGCTATCCTCAAGGAGTAGGGTAAAGCCATATGCTAGGAGGTATTCGGGTACGACGACCATCTACATGGTTTAATGGGAGGGTGTTAGTAAAGTTTTTAAAGTAGAGTAGGAGAGGTAAGAAGTGTAGAAACTCATAAGCATAGGTACTATGTATAGTTTTAGAAAGGGCTTCCTATAGTCAGGATGGCTCGGATACCAACTCTGTGGGGATCCCGACTCATAAGTTGTGATCATTGAATGCATGTGTATAGTGATCCGAGAGATTAACGCTCATTGAACACACACAAGCTGGATAACAGGAGTCTTACATCAATACATACCGGCTTAAACAAATTATGACCATTATGGTCAAGTATTACATAGAGAGGGCCATGGAGGCCAAACACCAAACACAACTAGCAACCGAAATCTTGAACGGAAGTGTGAACCCATGCATCTGTCTTAATCCTGCAGGAATTCCACTGTCGAAAGCGTCCTAGTTCGCATATTCGTCACCATCGAACTCTTCACCATATCCCTACTCTTCCATGCCTCGTCAATTGAATAATTACTGGCAAGCCAATGAGTGCTTTGACGTACTCGCAAGCAACTCATGTTTGTAACAAGGTACAACAATGGATGATATAACACTAAGTAGGTAAGTTGCAGAAAGCTAATTTTTAGTGTAGTGACACGATCAAACATCTTATGAAAGCATGCATCATGAGGTTGCAGATAACCATAAGAACAAGTTACAGATATCAATATAAGTAGGGGTGGAACATCTCATGTTCAATCATTATGTCAAGTCATCTCACTTAGCGCAAGTATCATCTTTCTCACCCACACACACACACCAAGTTTGTGAAAGCATCAGATGTAGTTTAAGAAGTACTACCAACTGTCCATGACCATGGACACGACTATTCAAATAGTTTTGCACTCTCCATAGGTTGTGTGCTTTACCCACAAGACTCGTGCAACTTCCATGTCATCCACAAATCGTGGTATATTACATACCCAAGGTAAGCACCTGGACAATGCCTTTATCCTGGCGGAACTAAACAAAGAGTCCACTTGTTGGCCCACGTCCTCATGACGTACATCATACGAGACTTGCTCAAGATTGTACCATCCCTGAGAGGACACAATGGCATGTCCCGTGTTTGTGAGAACATCCCATGGTCGCCTTACCAGGAACGACCTCGTATCGAGAGAGTGACTCGGCTCTCCCACCACTAGTAATGCGGTCTCTCTGCTAGCATTGACCAAGGTAATCAGCAAAGCCCCATCCCATAAAGGGGTACGATGGTCGCACATGTAAGGCTGCGACGGTCAACAGATCTCAAATCTCTCTATTTTCAAAAACACACATATAACTTGCCTCGATACACTACTTCTTTCTTAAGTGGTTACCTAGCACAACATCATCTCCCTCAGGCATTAGTGGCACGCGACGGGTTTTTTGAAAAGTCTTTAAAATCATTTCCTTTCTGACACCATGCATTTTTCCATCCCACATGCGTAGCAACTACTTAGCATCCTAACTACTTCCTACCCACACAACCCTCATAGGAAGGTAGGGTCATGCTTAGTGCAAGTATCAATGAGCAAAGTAACAGAGGTAACCCACCACAATGGTCATCGTTTCATTCATGATTTGATGCAATAGATAAAGTGCTATATGCCATGCAAAAAGGATTTCTTAAACATGGTCAATGGGCTTCTTGCTTGGATCAACAAAGTCTTCAAAGTCTTCAAGTGCTTCCTCTCCGTCTCCCTCGTCAAGAATGTGATCTATCATCACAAAGTAACGGGGTACAAATAAGACCATGACAAAAACATGGAAAATAAATCACTCCCAAAAAGGTCAAACCATTTTTGTAAAATACTAGATTGAAAACTAAAAATACTAAAATTACCAGTTTCTAGTTTTGGGTTGTAAAAAGTGGTGCAAAGCATTTTTCACAGAGTTTAAGAATGCTTTAAAAAGTTTTTAAATAGAAACTTGAACCACCTACACAGATTCGCCCCTAATTTTGTAGCCTGCTCAAATTTTCCCGTGCGCCATTAGGTGCCCTAATAAAAATGCCCTTCCGTGCCGTTTCCATTGGGTCAAAGGGCTTTGACCATTTTCCTGACGTTTGTTGGACATTTTGTCCCTTCTATGCACATGCAACTTACAAGTGGGACCTGCCCAGGAAAAAGAAAACAAAACTCTCCCTCTCATCCCCTCTCTGACTTACACATGGATCCCATCAACATAAAAAAACTCCTGTACATGGAGAGGCTTGGCGGCTCGGCCTATAGTCGTTGCCGGCGAGGGGCAACGCTCCTCCATGTGAGCACCATGATGGCGGGCTTGGGGTAGTACGATGGAGGGGGTGGAGTTGCTGCGTGCAACTATCATCGAAGCTATTGCCTGAGAGCACCTGAGATGTTCTACCGACGACGTCGTTGCTACCCACCATGGCCGGAGTCCAAATCGAGCCATATGAGCATGCCCGTGAGCTCTATGTGAGATCGCTCCTTCTCCTTGTGCAATGAATCACGCATGGGCCGCTCATAGACGATGCCCAAGATATTAAACTCTTCCATGGCCGTCGCTCTCCCCATCCTAAATTCGTCCACTTTGAGCCATTATTGACCAACTCGGCCTCTATGCCGCCATCGAGGAAAGCTAGCGCCCCTGGTCGCATCTTTCCCCGCCCGATTTCATGCCCGGAGGCCCCTGATTGAAGCTGTCTGCCATGACAAACCTCGGTTAGCTCGGCCGTGCACGTACCCATCAACATCTTGCCGCTCCCAGTGAGATTGGGGCATCTCGTGCAACCCGCGTTCCTTGCGCAACACGTGAGCATCGTACCCTCCTCCCACGGTCATCCGCCCCCCTATGGCGAACCGTCGGTGGGCGCGACTAGGAATGAAGGGGAACGTGTGGACCAGGGGTGTTGACCCTGACAGTGGGTACCATAGCCCACATGTTAGGGAGAGTGTTATGAGAGAGAGACAGGGACTTATTTCCTTTTATTTTTTTAGAGTGGGTCCGACATGTAGGTGTCACATGGAGTCAGGGGCAAATTGTCCGACTAACGTCCAGAAAATGGTCAAAGAACTTCTACTTGATGGAAACGACACAAAAGGGCGTTTCTGTAATGGTCCCTAATGACAGAGGGGCAATTTTGAGCATACTTCACAATTAGGGGAAAATTTGAGTAGTGGGTTTGAGTTAGGGACACATTTGTAAAAGACCCTTTATTTAATCGAGAGGAATTTGTGGAAAAATGTGAGAAATAAAAAGAAAAATGGAGAGACTGGCCGGGCCAAATTAGCCCACGGCTGGGCTGCCCTAGAGCCACGCCAGCTCACACGGGCTGAGGCGCGCACCACGTGGGTTTTACACCCAACAGGCGGAGCCGAGCTGTCAGCGAGAGGGAGAGAGAAGCGGGACGAGGCAAAGGCTGACGAGTGGGCCCCCTTGTCAGGGTTGTCGTCAACCTCCGACCAGGGGACGGCGAGGCTCACCGGCAGCGACTGGAGGCACGATAGGATGAGCAGAAGGCAGAAATGAGACCAGGGGGCTTTCACTATGCGGATGAAGGTGAAGGGAGCACCGGAGATGCTCGGGTTTGCCAACGGTGAGATGGCAGGGCGGCGAACCTTTGGGAGGAGGTCGCCGTGGATGATTCGGGCTGCAAAACACATAGAGGAGATGAGGAAGAGGGTGATGGTGTGTGTGTGGCCTGAGATAGAGCAAGAGGGGAAGCAGAGGAGGCTCACACCAGCCAGACGATGGTGTACCCAACAGGGCAGACCCGAGCTCTATCTCGAGCTCGATGGCTCCTGGGTGCAAATGGAGAGTGTCGGGGTGATTAGGTCCAAGAGGGAGCTAGCAGGGGGAAGAGAGGTCTCAGGGAGGCCTTTAAATAGGAGGGGCATGGTACACCATGAGTCGAGGCCACAAGCCACGGGAGATGGCCATGCTAGCTCGGGGGTATTTGTTGACATCGTCCATGACTAGAGGGAGGGAGAGATGGAGTGAAGGAGGGCCAGGGAGTGTAGTGCGTGTGAGGGTGGGGGTTGTGTGAACCGACAATGCTCGACACGTGCAAGAGGGGAGAGAGAGAGGAAGAGAAAGGAGGGGCCCGACCGGCTAGCATGTCTCGTACGTCAAGGCGGCCTCAGGGGACACGCTGGGGCGGCCCGAGGCTGTCGGGGCCTTAGATTGGGGGCAGCTACACTGCGGGAGCACACTGTAGCATGCTCTAGAGCGCCTTTTGGTCATGCCATGGTATGCTCTCGGTCTTTTGGGTGTGGCCACTTGTGTCCATAGGGTCTAGGGGGATATAAACAAGGTATAACTAGCCTTGGATGCTGTGTGTGTGTATGGGGGGGGGTTCCTTTAGGATAGAAAGGAGGTGGGGGAGAGGTAGAACCTTGTTCCCCAGAGGGATAAAATCAGGTTTTCACGCTCCATCATTGACGTGGTGCCATGGGATTCTTACTGGAGGTAAAATAGACATAGCACACACTATGGTAAAATTTTGGGGGCAAGGAGAACAATGGGTGAGGTGAAACCAGGGGTTTTACTATTCTACGTGAAGGTGTTTGATGTAGTTTTGGGCAAGATAAATTTCACCACTAGCTCTAAGATTCAACACGGTCAAATAGTAGGTAAAAATAAGCTTGAGCACAAGGTTTGAGCCGATTTGAATAAAGTTGGCAATGCAAACATTGTAAACCCTAGAAATGGGCAGAAATAGGTTTCATTAGATCTAGTCATGCAAAGCTATCCCCCCTAATGCACCACTTGGTGTGGTGGCATTATTTGGTGATTAGAGCATGACCACAAAGTTTGGGATCAAGAGAAGACACATGAAAATGTAAACTTGTCCATGTTTGGATCTGGACAGGGAGGGTATTGGAATATTTTTTGTGAATGAAATCAATTTGTATAGACATGAAACTTGTTAAGATCATCACATATATCATGTGTGACTTTCTAGAATTTTCCTGGAATTATTGGAGAATATTTTATTTTAGAAATATTTCAAATGCTTCAAATAGGCAAAAAATGTTTCTAAGGGTTTTGTCCAATATTTTGAACATGACTAGTTGTTGAAACTCTTATACATGGAAAACATATATCGAATGAGTTACCCTAAATTATCTCAATTATTTTGGAAGCATAAAAATAATTTATCCTTATAAAATTCCATTTTTGGGTTTATAAAAAGGTATTTAAATAAAATAGTAAAATAAATTCCAAAATAATATCTTTGTGGTTTTGGGAAGTCTTTTTGATAATAGGATCCAAATAAAATATGTGGGGCAAAACATCTTCCCTAATTTGAGGACTTGTAGTACAATCCTGAATTGAGGGTTTTTTGAAAGCTGAAATTAAATAAATGCTTTTTGGTCAAAATAATATTTTGTAAAAATAGTTTTAGGTCCTATACACATGTTATGCTCATTGGGCAAAGATTTAGAGCAAAAATATGAGTCTTGAGAGAAGGGGAATTTTTGTAATTTAAATCCAAACAAGCACTCAAGCAAATAACAATCAATTTGAACATCACAAGCACTCAAAAAGTTTTAATTGGTCCAAATTTTTATGAACTCAGAACATAGCAAAGTGGTATAAACATGGAATGTGACAACTAAAATTAAGAGCAGACCCCTGGCGGAAGACATTGCAAAATGGGCACCAACGCAAGACGAAGAAGCACCAAAATCAACCCTCCCCGACAAAGAAGCTACACAGGAGTGGGTCATGTACTTTGACGGAGCTTTTTCACTGCAAGCCCCTGGTACCAGTGTGCTTCTTGCCGCATCCACCAGAGAGCACCTTAAGTATGTGGTTCAGATGCACTTTCCTAGGGAGGTATCGACAAACAATACTGTTGAGTATGAAGGATAGCTTGCTGGCCTTCAGATAACATTGGATCTAGGCATACAAAAGTTAATCATCTGAGGCGACTCAGAACTTGTTGTGTGACAAGTGAAGAAGGACTACCAGAGCCCTTTGATGGAATCTTACATTGATGAAGTAAGAAATGTGGAAGAGGACTTTGATGGTATGCAAATAGAGCATGTTCCCTATGCAGAAAACAACATCGTTGATGACCTGTCAAAGCGTGCCGCTCATAAGGTGCCTGTAGAAGCAGGGACTTTTGTGCTCCATCTTACTCAACCATCTGATACACCATCAATGGGGCAGTCCAAGAAAAGAAAGATCAACTCTCGCTACTACTTTTCGACGGAGCTTCTAGTAGATGCCGAGAAAGTTACGTGAAACATCATAGTGCCTGCTAGTGAGCAGCAGACCCTGGCAACACCTCAAGCCCTTGCCGTCGATACATGAACTCCATTGGCGAAAGAAATGTCTTTAGTATTGGTCATCGAGCCACATGTCTCGACATGGGCACAACATATAGTCCATTTTGTTTAGACATGTGGACTTCCCAAAGAGGAGGGAGTAGCTGAAAGAGTAGCCCGATAGTCAAGCATGTGCCAATTTGTGGACAACACTTTGTACAAGAGAAGACCAAATGGGGCGAAATTGAAGTAAATTTGCCAGGAAGATGGACAAAAGTTGTTGGTAGAGATACATGAAGGGATGTGCGGTTCCCTTATCGGGTCCCACGCCCTTGTCGGCAAGGCATCCCGACAAGGATTCTACTGACTGAGGACCTTTCAAGACGCCTTGGCAATGGTAACAATATGTGAAGCATGCCAATTTCATGCCAAGAAGATACACCAGTCAGCTCAAGCCCTTCTCACAATCTCTCTCTCCCGACCCTTCTCCGTCTGGGGACTCGACACCGTCAACCCCCTCACCTGTGCTACCGGGGATTCGAGTTCTTGTTCATTGTGATCGACAAGTTCACAAAGTGGATAGAAGTAGAGACGATGATGAAGGGGACAACACAAGCAACCATCAAGTTTTTCCAAGGAATAGTTTGCCATTTTGGTGTAGCCTACAGGGTCATCATTGACAACACCATGCTGTTCACGAGCCGCACCTTCATGCAATACTCCCAAGGCCTTGGTGCCAAGATCTGCTTTTCATGTAGCGACCCGACTCAAGACGAGTCAAGCCTCTGTGTTTGTGTGCCATCCCTGGATCAGTATGCTGGCACACACAGTACATCAATGTATATATCAAAGTGCAATCACATGTAAATAGCGTAAAACTGATATATACCTTAAATATCTCAGCGGAAGCAGTCAAGGGAGTGGAGTCCCAATAAACAACAACGGCAAGTTGAGTGTAGACCGTAACCCTGAATCGTACTCTTACTCGTCGAAGAAAAATATCTGCAACATAAGGAGTTGCAGCCGTGTAGGTCAGCATATTGAATATGCTGGCAAGTCACATGAGAGAGGGGGAAAAATATAATCATCTATCTCTACATGCATATATGGCAGGTGGTGTTGTAAGTTTTAGCGTAAAGCAAATTTTCTCCTACAACAAGAGGGGCTAAAAGCAAAATATTACTACGCTGTTGGTTGTTAATGAGATGGTTCCGCCAACCAGTTCTCATACCCAGGTTATCAATAATTACCCTCATCAAATATATTTAATGGTGTTGAGAAATCCAGATAACTTCAGTTCCTTTGGCTCAAGTTGTCCATGACCGTGGACACGGCTAATCGATTAGGTTTGAGTACTCTGCAGAGTTTTGCACACGTTCCCCACAAGATTTGATCGCCTCCGAGTATGTCCTCGCACTTCAGGGTGTTTGAAGACCGAATGATCAAAACATGGTCTTTCAATGGGTCCCTCTGAATCCCTGTCGGTGCCCATCCATTCCTACCGTTCTTCTACATCTGCTAGCACCGCCTGTCCAGAGTCGCCGCGTTGTCCAACCAAGCCAGAGCCCATAATGACTTGTGGCTGTGCAGGTAAGCCTTGGGTCTTGAAAATATCCGTTCGTCTCTTTGAGCGTGGGTGAAGCTTTCCGCAGGATGTCATGGCCTCTCCAGCATCCCGGGTCATCCACTGGGTTCTCCAGGGAGCCGATCAACCGTCCTTCACCCAGAGTTGCATTGCGTGCGAGTCTTGAAAATCTTGTCTTAACCGGTCTTGATTATTTAATCAACCTCGCATCACTCGTGTTATGCACTCAACCGAAATCCCGTCTACTCAAGCATAGCAATATGAAATTTGTCGTCCCGGGGCCAAGTATCGGGGTTGTTGTGTGCCTACCACATGATACTACAATCTATACAAAATTTCCAAGTACCTACTCAGCATGCAATTTGGGCATAGGATGGTAGAACTACGATGCATAAAACATAGGTGATAGTATGATCAAAGTGACTTGCCTAGTGATGTTGACGAAGAAGAATTTCTCGAGAAATAACTTGATAGACTACTCGTCACTCTCCGATGAAATCTATATAACAAACATATCATTCACATAAGCACTCATACTAGCAATCATTCTAGCAATTAAAACAAAAGAGAGAGCGAATAGGAATCCGAAGAAGACTTCAAATAAGACTAGGGAGTCTTCTACTACGTCAAACACTAAATAGTTTTTGTCTAACTGTAAGTAATAACAAGGAACTAATATATAAATTTAACTAAGATAAAATAAAATATTTTTCACAAAACTATTTGAAAGTATTTCCAAACGGGATTTGAAACAGTGGAGAAACCAATTGCAAGTTACCAAGGAACTAGAATTGATTTCATGAAAACAAATAAAAATAAAATAAAAACTTGTTGCAAACCTACTGTTAACACATAGAAACAAAACATAATCTTTCTGAAATATAAAAGAAAATAATTTAACGAATTAGCCGTAATCCTAAAAGAGGTGAAACAGAAATTGTTTCACAAGAAACAGTGAGCTAAGATACTCAAACAAATCTGACATTTTTACCAGTGATAAATAAGATCACTAGTGATCAGTAGCAAAAGGAATCAAATTAAAAGCTATTTTTAAACTCCTGGAATAGGCAAAACAAGGTTTAAACTAAATCCGATCTAATTCAAAATTGAAAATTTCAAACATAGACAAATTATATGTTTTTAACAACTACATAAAAATTTTGTGCTACTAGAAAAAGAACCAACTCCATTGGAGTTGTGGATCAAAAGTTATGGGCTAAACAAAATTGGAACTATTCTGTTTTTGAACTAAATCTGAAAAAAATAAAACAAACAGGGAATCCATGTGGCGGCTCCTGATTGGCTGATGGGTGTGCGTTGTATAGGCTAAACAGCGGATGGCCGATGCTTAACGAGAATTCTCTGGCTAATAAGTTAAGTGAATAAAAACCGGCGGTCTTTGTTTAAAAACCGAAAGGGTAAGTACCTTCTAATCTACACCGTGGGATCTAGATCTAACGGTAATACAATAAAAACAAAACAAGTAAAAGAAAAAAAAAGAAAGGAAGGAGGAGAGGGAGCCTTACCGTGGCTGGGAGGGGCTGGAGCCTTCTCCGGCGAGGTGGGCAACTCCGGCGGGGGGGGGGGGGTGGCGAAGGAGTGGGGCCGGTGGAGGAGGAGGGGTGGGGTGGGGCGACGAGGCTCCCGGGGGGAGGCGAGGGGAAGGTGGAGAGGCGTGCAGAGGGGGGGGGGGCGACGGGAGGAGCTCCTGGCGATGGGGAGGAGCAGCAGCTCCGGTGATGGTGGGGAAGGGCGAGGGGGTGGGGTGGAGCGGTGGTGGGGAGGTGGCGGCGGGGTGGGGTGGGCTCGACAGGGAGGGGAGGGAGTGCAGGGGCGATGGGGAGGTGGCCGGCGAGTTCTCTGGTGGCCGACTCCGGCGAGGTCCACACGGGGAGGAGGAGGTGGGGAGAGGCGGCGATTCCAGCGGGAATGGAACGAGGAGAACGTGGGGCTTCTTATAGGGGCGACGGGAGAGGCTAGGAGGGAAAGAGCTTCGCGAATCCGAGAGGTGGGGATCTCTCTGTCCATGGCTAAGGAAAGCTCTGTGACGTGAGGAAGAGACAGAGGAGGAAGAAGATCTTGTTGGGCCAGAGAAAAGGAAAGGTCTTAACGGGCCACCGGTTATTTCCGTTTAAACACGATTTCTTTCCTTTTTTCAAAACTTGGAAACTAAAACTACAAAAGGGAAATCAAATCAACTCGGAATATAGAGTTTCTATATACTAAAATTATCAGAAAAATAAAATCTAAATGATGGGCATTTCTCCACGGCAAAAATAAAAACTTCAGAAAAAATTATTTTCACAAAATTGCCTAAAATATTTATTTTCTTTTGCAAATAATTTTCAAATGACCCTCTAAGTTTTAGGGTTCAAATAACTTTCAAAATGCCCGTGTGTTTGAGGGTCATGTTCCTCCTCTCTTTTCTGTTTGACAGAATGTATTTCCCGGCATTTCTTGCATGAAGAAAACAAATAGAAATGCAAGAGAATTCAAATGCAAATATCTCCGTTCAAATCCTTTATAGTTGAAGAAGTCATGTCATCTTCTCTCTTTGATTTTAAATGATTGAATTTGAATTCACCGGAGAAGGGGAAAGTCATTTTATTCCCTCTCATTCAAAAGTTTTTTAAAAGTTTCAAATTTCCACTCAAGTTTCAATCACTCAAGCAAGCAAACAAACAAACTAATAATTATTTTAACATTCCAAAATTTGGGATGTTACAAATCTACCACACTTAAAATGAATCTCGCCCTCGAGATTCGGAAGGGCTAGAAAGAAAAGGTTAGGGTTTGGGGGTCTTCTAGCAATCCAATCTCTTGCAGTGTGGGATGCTACCACACTTAAAATGAGAGGTACTGGTCCCTTAATATTTTAACAATCCTGTGGGGTTTTGGCATCTGACTCCTCACAGTCTTCATATCTTCCGTTATATTCATAACGTCTCCATCAAAAACTAGGGCTTTTCCGTTGATATAAGCTTCTTCCGTTACTGGGTCTTCTTTAACTGACAGTCTCGTGATCAATTTTAACTAACCTATCGATGATTCTCATGGTGGTCTACCATTTGTGGCTATCCTGCACAGAGAGAGGTCTTGTCTTCATTCTCACCATAAAATTTCCTACGTGTGACAACATGTGCCATGTACATGGGGCTTTCACCATACCATTCTAAGGCTTAAACAAAAGCTTCAAAGAACGTTGTCTCTCTATATGGGTAAGTCTCTCAGATTTACCATTCTGAATAGCAAGATAAATGATAAGAGTAAGTCGTCATGGTGATCAATCCATTCCACACCCAAATCGTTTCTCTGTATAAGGTTTAGCGAATCTCGCATTCTAACACTTGGGCATCCTCACAAGCGTTGCAGAATTTCTCTTGTCCACGAACGAAGTTCGGATAATCCATTGGTTCTGCAAGCTGAACGAAACATCTATCGTATCTTCACAACTCTCAGGTTTTCGTATGCTCCTAAGAAAAAGTTTTGCTGATCCATCATAGCTTCTTCCATAAATCATATTCATTTCATAATCAATCCTTTATTACATCCTTGCTTTCTTCAAAATACTAACTCAAAAGTAATTTATTACAATTGCTGCCATCCACATTGTTCGGTATGGTCGAGCATTTCTGCCAACTTTATTCATCTGCCTATGAGCTTCATCTCCATCATCTCCGCATGCACTTCACTCAGGTATTCCTGGGTATGACGGAGTCTTGCTTCAAGTATCTCTCCAATCTGACGTATGGCTTCCATGGCAGCTTCACGAACATCATCAAAGAAGATTGCTCGTGGTACACGTGAAATGAAAAAGTATTGCCCCATAGTCTTTGGACAAACTCCTTTCACATGGTGGAGGTGTACTTCCACATACCAAAGTTCCACTCCATTTTCCACAAATGGGTAGCCTTTGTAGACTGCATCTCCTTCAAGATGAATGTGCTTCATCATGTCCTTCAGGATTTTCGGGTCATCATGATCACTGGTCAGGGTCATGATCGTTTCTGGGCCCTTGAGGAATGACTCGTAGAGAGTTGTCATGTGCAGCTGTCAGTAAATAGGTACTCAGAGGAATGTATGTGTCTCCTTGGTAATCATGGTACATTCCCTCTGAGTGGATCCTGTGGGTTTACCGATTACTACCACACTTAAAATGAATTATACTCATGCCTGCATAGACCGTATTTTCTCATATCCTCATAAATGTTCAGAGATTTTTGCTCGTAGAGGAAACAACGCATACAGTTTCAACATAGGCAATCATGAGGCAATAAATTCCATTTATTCATGATGTTATTACAATCCCAGGGACTTCTGTTACAAATTTTTTTCACTCCATGATCTTAATGAAAAACAAGAGTGCTCCGGATTACACTTATTGCCACGGTCAAAACTTAACTACTCCATTCTAGCTTTCTTCCTTTGTGGACAATCGCTAGCAAAATGTCCTGCTTCCTTGCAACGAAAGCAAATGAGTTCTGACAAGTCTCGAGGCTTCTTAGCTTTTGCTTTTGATCCCTGGATTTCCGGCTTCCTTCCTGAGCACATGTATTTGTGGTGGCAAAATTCCATACACTTGTAACATCTGACATGACTCAGGTCTATATCTGCAGAGATTTGGCTCTTCCGAGGGTACTTTTTCTTTTTTCTGGACTCCTTCATTTTGGCCAGTTCTTCTATTTCAAGTGGATCAAACTCCACTTCCTCCGTCGGGAAGTTTCCCAGATACTCTTGGCTTCGCTTCGTGCAATCCTGTGAATAATGTCCTTCTTCTCTACATGAGTAGCATGCATTGGACAAAAATCTGGTCAGACCTTGTCCATCAGGGTCTTCAATATTTTCGTCATCACTGGTCCTTCTAGAATCTTCTTCTTGAGGGTTTCCTTCACTGCATCTTTCTGCTGCTTGACAACTTGTTGCACCTTGGGGTAAATGTGACACTGAGTTGGGTAGTGGGTGGTTCCTTCACAAAGAAAACAAGTCACCTGACTACTTGGGCACTCCTCAGCTGGGTGATTTTCTTCACAATGAGTGCATCCATCCTTGTGTTCTTCCTGGGTGTGTCCTATTT
Organism: Hordeum vulgare subsp. vulgare; assembly: GCF_904849725.1. Classification (NCBI taxonomy): domain Eukaryota; kingdom Viridiplantae; phylum Streptophyta; class Magnoliopsida; order Poales; family Poaceae; genus Hordeum; species Hordeum vulgare. The sequence continues at coordinate 254,985,941 of NC_058520.1, read as the reverse complement.
CTCCACAGATGTTGCATGCACAAGTCTTCTCCTTCGGATTATCATAGCACTTTCGAATGAGACGAGATCTTAACAGAGTCTTCTTGAATTCGTCCCAAGTTTGTGCTCCACTAAATCCTTGTATGGCATGGTGCATTTTCCACCACATAGAAGCACTTTGGGTAAAGTAATGGAGAGCATGTTCCACTTCATACTTCCTTGAGATCAAGTTACTCCCGAAGTGGTTCTCCATGTTCTGAATCCATATTTCAGCTTCCAGTTGGGTCATTGGTCTAGAGACTACAAGTCCAGCTTCATACTCCATCTGGTAGGGTTGAGGTTTTGGGGATGAGACGGGTAAGAGAGGAAGGAAGATACACACAATACAAACGATATTTTGAGAATAGGTTTTATTTGTGGCAGTCGGAAAACACACACCAATGACGGCTCACAAATCATCGTATCTAACGTGAGTATATAAAAGGGGTTTGTACTTCTAATGGTCATATAATTGTTCGAACACTTCAGGGTCTTCGAATTCTTCGGGTCTTGAGAGTCTACTGTTGGTGTAGCTTCAATTCTTCAAAAGCGTGGGGAAATCCTCTTTACTTTGAAGTAGAACTTCGTTGATTCTTCATGAGGTCGAAGGGGTAAGGGGATTGTATAGCTATTTGAGGTGAGAGAGAACATTTGATGAAATCAGAAGAGATGAGAAGTGAAGGATGTTCTTGAGAATAAGATTTTTGAGAGATCCTATCCTAAGAAGTTTCCAGTTTCTAGGGTCACGTCCTACAGTCAACATGTGCTCTAATACCATTTCTGTAGCGACCCGACTCAAGACGAGTCAAGCCTCTGTGTTTCTGTGCCATCCCTGGATCAATATGCTGGCACACACAATACATCAATGTATATATCAAAGTGCAATCACATGTAAATAGCATAAAACTGATATATACCTTAAATATCTCAGCGGAAGCAGTCAAGGGAGTGGAGTCCCAATAAACACCAACGGCAAGTTGAGTGTAGACCGTAACCCTGAATCGTACTCTTACTCGTCGAAGAAAAATATCTGCAACATAAGACGTTGCAGCCGTGTAGGTCAGCATATTGAATATGCTGGCAAGTCACATAAGAGAGGGGTAAAATATAATCATCTATCTCTACATGCATATATGGCAGGTGGTGTTGTAAGTTTTAGCGTAAAGCAAATTTTCTCCTACAACAAGAGGGGCTAAAAGCAAAATATTACTACGCTATTGGTTGTTTATGAGATGGTTCCGCCAACCAGTTCTCATACCCAGGTTATCAATAATTACCCTCATCAAATATATTTAATGGTGTTGAGAAATCCAGATAACTTCAGTTCCTTTGGCTCAAGTTGTCCATGACCGTGGACACGGCTAATCGATTAGGTTTGAGTACTCTGCAGAGTTTTGCACACGTTCCCCACAAGATTTGATCGCCTCCGAGTATGTCCTCGCACTTCAGGGTGTTTGAAGACCGAATGATCAAAACATGGTCTTTCAACGGGTCCCTCTGAATCCCTGTCGGTGCCCATCCATTCCTACCATTCTTCTACATCTGCTAGCACCGCCTGTCCAGAGTCGCCGCATTGTCCAACCAAGCCAGAGCCCAGAATGACTTGTGGCTGTGCAGGTAAGCCTTGGGTCTTGAAAATATCCGTCCATCTCTTTGAGCCTGGGTGAAGCTTTCCGCAGGATGTCATGGCCTCTCCAGCATCCCGGGTCATCCACTGGGTTCTCCAGGGAGCCGATCAACCGTCCTTCACCCAGAGTTGCATTGCGTCAGAGTCTTGAAAATCTTGTCTTAACCGATCTTGATTATTTAATCAACCTTGCATCACTCGTGTTATGCACTCAACCGAAATCCCGTCTACTCAAGCATAGCAATATGAAATTTGTCGTCCCGGGGCCAAGTATCGGGGTTGTTGTGTGCCTACCACATGGTACTACAATCTATACAAAATTTCCAAGTACCTACTCAGCATGCAATTTGGGCATGGGATGGTAGAACTACGATGCATAAAACATAGGTGATAGTATGATCAAAGTGACTTGCCTGGTGATGTTGACGAAGAAGAATTTCTCGAGAAATAACTTGATAGACTACTCGTCACTCTCCGATGAAATCTATATAACAAACATATCATTCACATAAGCACTCATACTAGCAATCATTCTAGCAATCAAAACAAAAGAGAGAGCGAATAGGAATCCGAAGTAAACTTCAAATAAGACTAGGGAGTCTTCTACTACGTCAAACACTAAATAGTTTTTGTCTAACTGAAAGTAATAACAAGGAACTAAGATATAAATTTAACTAAGATAAAATAAAATATTTTTCACAAAACTATTTGAAAGTATTTCCAAACGGGATTTGAAACAGTGGAGAAACCGCAAGTTACTAAGGAACTAGAATTGATTTCATGAAAACAAATAAAAATAAAATAAAAACTTGTTGCAAACCTACTGTTAACTAACAGAAACAAAACATAATCTTTCTGAAATATAAAAGAAAATAATTTAAAAACAATTGTAGAAAAGGAATTAGCCGTAATCCTAAAAGAGGTGAAACAGAAATTGTTTCACAAGAAACAGTGAGCTAAAATACTCAAACAAATCTGAAATTTTTCCACTAATAAATAAGATCACTAGTGATCAGTAGCAAAAGGAATCAAATTAAAAGCTATTTTAAACTCCTGGAATAGGCAAAACAAGGTTTAAACTAAATCCTATCTAATTCAAAATTGAAAATTTCAAACATAGACAAATTTTATATTTTTAACAACTACAGAAAATTTGTGAGCTACTAGAAAAAGAATCAACTCCATTGGAGTTGTGGATCAAAAGTTATGGGCTACACAAAATTGGAACTATTCTGTTTTTGAACTAAATCTGTAAAAAATAAAACAAACAGGGAATCTATGTGGCGGCTCCTGATTGGCTGATGGGTGTGCGTTGTATAGGCTAAACAGTGGATGGCCGAAGCTTAAGGAGAATTCTCTGGCTAATAAGTTAAGTGAATAAAAACCGGCGGTCTTTGTTTAAAAACCGAAAGGGTAAGTACCTTCTAATCTACACCGTGGGATCTAGATCTAACGTAATACAAAAAAAAACAAAACAAGTAAAAGAAAAAAAAAGAAAGGAAGGAGGAGAGGGAGCCTTACCGTGGCTGGGAGGGGCTGGAGCCTTCTCCGGCGAGGTGGGCAACTCCGGCGGGGGGGGGGGGTGGCGAAGGAGTGGGGCCGATGGAGGAGGGGTGGGGTGGGGCGGCGAGGCTCCAGGGGGGAGGCGAGGGGAAGGTGGAGTGGGGTGCAGGGGGGGGGGGGCGACGGGAGGAGCTCCTGGCGATGGGGAGGAGCAGCAGCTCCGGTGATGGTGGGGAAGGGCGAGGGGGTGGGGTGGAGCGATGGTGGGGAGGTGGCGGCGGGGTGGGGTGGGCTCGGCAGGGAGGGGAGGGAGTGCAGGGGCGATGGGGAGGTGGCCGACGAGTTCTCTGGTGGCCGACTCCGGCGAGGTCCACACGGGGAGGAGGAGGTGGGGAGAGGCGGCGATTCCAGCGGGAATGGAACGAGGAGAACGTGGGGCTTCTTATAGGGCGACGGGAGAGGCTAGGAGGGAAAGAGCTTCGCGAATCCCGGAGGTGGGGATCTCTTTTTCCATGGCTAAGGAAAGCTCTGTGACGTGAGGAAGAGACAGAGGAGGAAGAAGATCTTGTTGGGCCAGAGAAAAGGAAAGGTCTTAATGGGCCACCGGTTATTTCCGTTTAAACACGATTTCTTTCCTTTTTTCAAAACTAGGAAACTAAAACTACAAAAGGGAAATCAAATCAACTCGGAATATAGAGTTTCTATATACTAAAATTATCAGAAAAATAAAATCTAAATGATGGGCATTTTTCCGCGGCAAAAATAAAAACTTCAGAAAAAATTATTTTCACAAAATTGCCTAAAAGATTTATTTTCTTTTGCAAATAATTTTCAAATGACCCTCTAAGTTTTAGGGTTCAAATAACTTTCAAAATTCCCGTGTGTTTGAGGGTCATGTTCCTCCTCTCTTTTCTGTTTGACAGAATGTATTTCCCTGCATTTCTTGCACGGAGAAAACAAATAGAAATGCAAGAGAATTCAAATGCAAATATCTCCGTTCAAATCCTTTATAGTTGAAGAAGTCATGTCATCTTCTCTCTTTGCTTTTAAATGATTGAATTTTAATTCACCGGAGAAGGGGAAAGTCATTTTATTCCCTCTCATTCAAAAGTTTTTTAAAAGTTTCAAATTTCCACTCAAGTTTCAATCACTCAAGCAAGCAAACAAACAAACTAATAATTATTTTAACATTCCAAAATTTGGGATGTTACATTTCATCTGTAGCTCACCCAAGAATAAATGGCCTAGTGGAGAGGGCGAATGCAGAAATGTTGCATGGCTTGAAGACGAGAACTTTCGACAAGCTGCACAAGTGCGGAAGGCATTTGATTGATGAGCTGCCGACGGTTCTTTGGTCACATAGGACGACACAAAATCGAGCCACCGACAAGACACCCTTCTCTCTAGTCTCACCTACGGTTCACCTCGGGTGCAAGTTTTCGAAGAAGACGAGCAAGAGAAGCTCCGGCAAGATGACGCCTTGTTCCTCGTGGAGGATGGTCTTCGAGCTGTCCTGCGTGCCGCTCAATACCAGCAAGCCTTGCACCACTATCACAACCGCAAGGTGCATGTACGAAGCATTGAGGAAGGCGGCCTTGTTCTTCATCAGATGCAATCCATGGAGGGTTCAAACAAGTTGACACCAAAGTGGGAAGGCCCTTACCGGGTGGTGATAGTCACCAGGCCTGGTACAGAACTCGTGGAACATCGATCATCTTCGCAAGTTATACCCCTAAGGCATAGTTGCTGGGCCACCCGACAACTCGTTTTTTACAAGTTTCCTGGAAGGGAGTGAAATCCTATGTACAAAGCCAGGCGGATCATGTGCATAATAAATAAAGTTAGGCATTTGACAACTCTTTGTCAAAGTACATATTTCTACATTACATGTAATGTTGTCTTGCATTTTGAACCTTGCATGAGACGTCTAAAAAATCGTCAAGGTTTCCAGCCTCCTCTTTTCTCTAATTTATTTTTCTCAAAAGGCCGAAGAGTTCCTCATGTGCAAGTTTCCCGGAGGGAGTGATGGTATGGATACCCATTTGACGTTCACGTTGTCGTCCTATAACAAGAAGTACATCAAAGAAAAGCTAAGTTGATTTTTTTTAAAAAGTTCTTTGTTATAGTTGTTATTTCCCCTCGAACAATCACATTCCTTGTATGAGAAACCTCCACTGGAAGGAACCTTGGCGCAACCGATTGCGCTCTTATCCTATTTCGAGTCCACACAACAATTTAAGTAGCTTCACCGAGTTCATCAAGTATAAACCGTGGCCTAGCCAGTGTGGGCGATAGGGGGGGGGGGCTATGTAACGACTAAGATGCGGTCCTTTCCGATTTAGGGAACGAGGCCCCAAAATGGAAAGAAGCGCATCTAAGCATTTCGCAAGCACGGTAACATAGCACATACATAATAATAGAATGAAAATTAGGGATTCAACTGCCATCTCATAAATAATATCAGAGTTCACATCACACATTTATTCAAACAAGGTAGTTCCGCTACAGACTACATAACGTGAGAAAAGGCTATGCTACCTTGCGAGCTTGCCCACGATCACGACCATGCCTCAGTCTTCTGGATAGTTCACGTACAAGCGGTCGTTCTCCTTATTATACTGCCATGCCAGCTGCGTGCCGTCGGGATCACCTGTGTCGGGCATACCTGTACCTGTTGGTGTGTTGAAGGAATCTATGAGCCACGGGGGCTCATCAATCTATAACCTCGGTGCCAGAACTAGTCAAGTTATTAGGTAAGGAAGGTTCAGTGTATAGGTTGCAGCATCCTAAGCATATATGGTGGCTAACTTACATAGAACAAGTTATTGATGGTGGTCTATTCTAGCGGTCGATGATTAGCTGATCACTAAGTGATCCTGAACACCTACTTACGTCAATCATAACCCCACCATGTTCCCGATCGAAGAGAGGTCTCCGAAGGGGACAGTCACGATTACGCACACAGTTGGCAATTTTATTAGATTAGTTTAAGTTATCCAGAACCGGGTGTTAACAAATATTCCAAGTTGCCACATAACCGCGGGCACGGCTTTCCGAAAGATTAAACCCTGTAGGGGTGCTCCAACTAGTCCATCACAAACGGTCACGGGCCGCAAAGTAATCCTCTATCACGAATCTCGTGATATCGTCGGATTCCTTAGAGGAAAACCTCAACTCTGGGGAGAACCAAAGCTTCACCGGGATTCCTATACGCAAGATATATCGCTAAGGTAAGACAAGACTAGCAGGACCTCCCGGTGTGTCCACGACCCTGATAAGAGCCGTGTATCTCAGTCTCAGGACAACACCGTCTATGCATAGTGGACAATGACTAATGCCTCAAGTTTCTCCGAGGTGGTATTGCCAACTGGTAGGTGGGTGGACCAACACTCATGAGGAGCACTGGCCCGAGTTGTTGATTAATTCCTCAGGGTAGCTATTCCCTATGCAGATTATTATTAAGTGATTAGCAATTAAAACCAATGTTGGGTCCTGCCGAACAAGTCTTAACACTACACAATTTATCAAGGGGATCCCCATAACAATTCCGAACGTGTTAGGAGCGATCACTTATGGAATCAAACACCGATAGCCGGAAACTATGGTGGAAATAACGGAACAAAACACCCGGCAAAAGGCTAGGCCTTCCGTTATTACCAAGTATATAGGTGCATTAATTAAATAACAGATTTAACATAACGATATCAAACTCATGTTATCACATGGGACAAAGCACCTCCAACTAGCAACGCTAACATTAGAAGCTGAGCAAGCCTACTTAGCCTTTCAAGATTTGCTAGGAAGGGATAAGTGTTTGGGTTTCATGGCAATATCAGGAGGCAATTATTTCAGTGGTAGGCAGCGAGCATATGACGAAGGAAACGTGAATCTAGCATAACAAGTCTAGAGATGGGATCAAGGTCATATCATCTTGCCTGTGATGTCCTCATCATGGAACTGCTCTTGTTCGTCCTGCACGTACTCTCCCGGATCCACGTACTCATTCTCAGATCCCGGTGCTACCCAAAATAAAAATAGCATCCAATAAACAACAAGACAACAAGATGCAACAAGCACATGATGCATGCGATGAAAATGAACATGCATCTCTATTCTACTCACTTGCACTAGCACGAGAAGAAACTACAAACTCCTGGACATAACTGCACTCTAAGCTATCTTGACATGCAAGAAGATGACATGAACTGATGCTGCACGCAAAAACGATGCAAAAACATATAACGAACGTTACGATCGGAGCTACGGATCATCCGGAAACAACGAAACAAGAAACAGAGTCCTACGGATAAAATCCATCACAGCACACTCCAATGGCATACTTCTGGTATTCCCAGGTTGCCATATCACAAAACAAACAAGAATGGATGTGGTGGTGCAAGAAATATCACCAAAACATCAAGTATGCACTCATAAGCATCAAAACATCAAAACTACACAATCTGTCCTAAACAACATCATAGCAGTTTGAGGGCTACATGCAAAGCACCTACAGCCACCCAAATGTGCCATATAAGATATGTGGCAGAAGCTATTAAAAATCTCTACAAGCCTGAGCAAAAAGATCATACAAAGGAGTTTCACACAGAAAGTTCCACAGCTGCTAACTTGGCCAAAAATATCAGTTTTCAGGGACTTAGTGAAATTCTCAGATTCTCACTAGCTGTTTATGCTCTGAAGCATTTTGACCGCACCCAAAACAATATCTACATGACACCAAATGGAATGAAAATTGATAGAGAGCTAGACAAATACAAAATATACAACTTTCCAGTCGATAGCCAGGGCTGATTCCCAACACAGGAACTTCTACAAGCACAACAATAGAGGAAGAAAATATAAGCAGATACTCAGACTTTGTGAAAATCTCAGATTTTCACTAAACTGGAATTTTCAGCCACATGCCTACTTTGACTAAGCACCTCTTGCACATATGAACTCCTAAGCATGAAACAAAACCAACATGCTATAGAGGGGGTCACAGTCTAATGCCACAACATGGAATCAACCTCTTGGGCTCCTCACATCACATGGAACCAAGCTCTAAACATTGAACAAAACAGAAATATGACATTCCCAGGAAGTGTTCCAAAGTGGAATCTGAACCCACCATTGGATTCCAAGGATGATTCTACCCCAAAAACATATATAATACATAGGCACTTGCATAGAATAATTGGGCACAAAGCTAAGAAGAAGATTTACATGGAATCACATAGGGATGAATAGTGCATCATCACATGTGCTTCCACTAGCTCATCACCTACACATGCATATGCACACTCTCACAAGTCCAATGGTGCACATGAGGGGTGGACCTCATGTTCATGTGCCTTAGCACACCACCACACACACACATACATCAAACACATGCATAATAAGCACCTACACATGCTAGTTGGAACACACCACTACTAACACTCACATATGCATTCCTACAACTACACATACAACATGCACATGTTCTCATCATGGCACATCATGCCTTGGCATGTGTGTGGCACACACACATAAGCACAAAGAACATCACACACACACATGATCAACTATTCACACACACAAAGTATGTGGGGGGGGGACCCACACATACACACTCTCACACTCTTGCACAATTAGTGCATGAGCTCATCTCACATGCACAAGAGTATCACACACACACATGCACACTAGCCTAATGCAAAACCCACAAGCTAATATACACACACATACATGATATCTAGCTCACATATCACATATGCACTCAAGCCTACACATGCATTTCTACCAAGCTAGAAAATACTAGGAACAACATACTGGTTGTGAGGAGAGAAATATCACACAAAGTGATCTAGCAAGCCGTAGCATCAAACTAGCAAGCACAAGAAGAACAAAAAAATAAAAATAGGCAAAAGAATAAAAGGGGGCTGCCTAGAATCGAACCCACAACCTGCTGTTGTTGCACAAACTTGCAAACCACTCTGCTACTACAACTTACTCGACAGATCAGGGGAGTCACACAAGGTAAACAGACTCTCCTGCGCTACTGTGCCGAAACAAGGAATTAAAAAGGGGGTGCAGCACTGGGACTCGAACCCGCGACGCGCCAAATCAACACAACCACTACAAACCACTATGCTGCGCTACGAATCTTGACAGAACAAGGGTATTCTACAAGGCAACACATCGAGGCCGCCCTGCTCTGCTACTGCAGAGACAACGACGGTAGCAAGCCACCAGAGCATGCCTTCTACCACTACCGCTGCTCTACGTGGGGATCACCTACTCTACCACTACTGCGCTGATGGAAGCCATGAGACACGACGAGCCCGAGCACACTACACAAAAACAACACACATGATCTGCCGAACACTTCTGCGATCAGAGAGGCTGGCCACGAGCTCCTACTTTCATCTATCAAGGGGGAAGGGAGGAAGAGAGCAGGCTGACCCTAGGGGAAGGAGAAGAGGGCCGGTCGGAGGAAGGAGCTGCCTGGAGATGAACGAAGATGATTTGAAGAAGATGAAGTCGTGCTGTAGCAGAACCGAAGTAGGGGAAGGAGTCCGCCGGGAACACGCCGGAGAGGAGGAGCTGCCCGTCGGTGTGTTCGCTCCCCGGCCTCACCGACGACGGGAATGGAACGCGGGGGCTCTCCCTGAGCTCCCGGACATACTGGCCGGCGCTGGAGGCGAGGGATGCACGGTGGACGATGGTGGCACACTTCTCTGTTCTCTACTACCCGATCTATAGAGAGCTTACCTGGGGAGGAAGAAGGAGATGGAGGGAGGTGGCGGCGCTAGGAGGGGGAAACGCGGAACCCTAGGTACTAGGCACGCACGCCGAGGCTATATGAACCGCGGATGGGACAGACGGCGTCAATCTCTCTCGCTCCTCTCTAAAGCATCAGACGGAAAGCAGAACATGGTCAACGACGTCAGGAGGAAGGGGACGGATGTGCAAGGAGAGAAGAGATGGGCCTTGGGAGGGGGTGAGAGGCCCATGCAGGCGACTGTTAAGGGAAAAGAAACTCACTGGGGTTTCTTATTTAACCAATACCACTCACAAAGAAATAAATCACACGCTGAACTGTTGATGCTAAAATAAAGCAAAAAATACCCCTGGTCATAAGGAATCCTGACCTATTTAAAAAAAATAGAAAAGGAATTTTAGGAGCAAGTAAATATTTACAAAACAGTATTTAATCCACTGTTTTGTGAATATTTAGCTCCTCTCAAACAAAGTATCAATTCACTAAAACCAAGCATCACATCCACCACAAATATAACTAAAGCATGGGCATTTTTAAGACAGGGAAGGAGCAAGTAAATATTTGGCTTGAGATAAATGAGAGGAAGAAGGTTTTATAAAACCTAGTGCAATCCACATAGCTTCCTACTTTCAAACAACACCCAACATCATCTCACATACTATCACATCACATCATCACATGACACACCACAACGTGGAACACAAGAACAACAAGTACAAAAGACAAGGAAAGAAATAGATGCATGCATGCAAAGGATACATGACAAGGGAAGCATCACATGAAATAACATATGCATTACGCTCGCATGGCACTGACAAGATGGACCCACATACAGAAGGTTCCAAATATGGCAAGGTACACTCTTGGGACATTACAGGCTATCTCACATGACACAAATAAATCATCGGCGATGCCTCTATCCGATCACACACGCCTCATAAAAATAGAGCGTGTGCGATTGTGTGGGGACCCCGACTCATAAGTCATGATCATCGAATGCATGTACAGTGATCCAGAGATCAATGCTCACTGAACACATAGAAAATAAATAACAAGAGTCTTATAACCATACACACCGGCGGATACAAACGAATACCATTAAGGTCAAGTATTACATAGATAGGGCCATAGAGGCCAAACGCCGAACACAACTAGTAACTGAAATCTTGAACGAAAGCATGAAACCATGCCATCTGCCTTAACCCTACATGCATTCTGACTAGGAAGCGTCCTAGTTCGCATGTTTTTATCCAATGATATCTTCATCATACTCCTGTTCTTCCATGCCTGGACAATTAAATATCCACTGGCAAGCCAATGATTACTTTGAATGTACTCGCAAGCAACCCATGTTTGGAACAAGGTAATAACAATGCATGATATAACACTAATAGAGAAATTGCGGAAAGCTAATTTTAAGTGTAATGTCATGATCAATATCCTATAAAGGCATGCATCTCGAGGTAACCGATATCCATATGAAGAAGTTACACATATCAATATAAATAGGGGTAGAACATCTCATGTTCCATCATCATGTCAAGTTATTCAACTTAGATGAAATATCCTCTTTCTCACACCCACACACAAAGTTTTGTAACAATGGACGTAGCCCAAGAGCGGTGATCCAACTGTCCTTGAATGTGGACACGATTATTTGAATAGTTTTACACTCTACAGAGGTTGCACACTTTACCCACATGACTCGCGAAACTTTTGTGTGAAGCCACGACTCGCGATATTGGTCATACCCGAGGTATGTACCCGACAATGCCTTTCCCATGATGATACTAACGATGAGTCGACTTGTTGGCACACAACCCACATGATTTACATCATAAGTGACACCCATGCAGGGACCACCGAGGTGCTCGATGTCCGTAAAAATAGCCCATGGTCGTCCTTTCCTGGCACGACCCCATATCGAGAGTGACCACGCCAGTCCCACCACTACTAGTGCAGTCTCTCCTCTAAGGGGTATCATGGTCGTACATGTAAGGTTGGAGTAACGGTCACAACTTAAACCAAGACCTTTTTGAAAACAATACACTCACTTACCTGGGTACACCACTTCTTTATCAAGTGGTTACCTAACTCAATCATCATGTCCCTCGAGCATTAGTGGCACCCAACGGGTTTTTTGAAAAAGTGTTTGAAAACACCATTGTTTCCAACACCATGCATAATCCCATCCCTTTTTCATAGCAACTACTTAGCATCCTAACTACTTCCCACCCGCACAACCTCATCGGAAGGTAGGGTCATGCTCAGTGCAAGTATCAACAGCGAGTTATCAGAGACAACCCACCACGGTGGTCACCGATTCAACATGATGCAAATGCAACGAAGTAAAGTGCCATATGACATGCATAAAAAGGTTTCAAGTCATGGTCAAGGGGATGCTTGCTTGGCTCAACAAAGTCTCCACGGTCTTCAATGTCTTGTGGTCCAAGTCCTTCATCAACAACGCAATCTATCTTTACAATATAATGGGTAAAAATAAGACCACGACAAAAACAAAGAAAATAAAGCCCTCCTAAAAATGTCAAACCATTTTTGTAAAATACTAGGGTGAATATTATATTTGTAAAAATTACTAGCTCCTAGATTTGAAATAGAAAAAGTGATGAAATGCGTTTTAACAAATAGCTAAAATATTTAAAACAAGGTTTTTAAATAATACACAGTATAAAACCTTTTCTTTGCACAAGTGGCATTATTAAATAGGTGATGTTTTTAAAAGATTTTAGAAATTGAAATTATTAAATTTGAACCTTTAGTTTACCCAGGGAAAGTTTTGGAAAAATATGAGAAAAAGAAAAGAAAAAGGACTTGGTGCCGTGGGCCACATCTCGCGGCAAGTGGGCCGGCCAAGGCCGGGGTGAGTTGAGGCACGCACCTGTGTGGGTTTTAAACCAGACAGCCCTGGCCCAGCCTCACTCACATAGATAGGGGAGGAGGATGTGTGAGGATGACATGTGGATCCCACCTGTCATCTCCCACCTCGGGACACAGGAGGCGTCGAGCTCACTGTTGGTGTTCTAGGCCAGGACGAGGTGTGCTGGTGGCTGGAATGGGTTCGGGGCATCGCCGCAGGTCAGGAGGAGGCGAAGTTGGTTGGAGAGGAGGCCCGGTTCACTGGCGCCGAGGTCCAGTGGTGGAGGTGCTTCGGAAGGTGATTTTCGGGGTCGCTTGGAGCCGGAAATCGAGCGAGGAGGAGGGGGGATCGCATCAGAGGAGTGAGGGGAGTCTAGCAAGGGGAAAAGGAAGACCGGAGGGAGGCCATACCTAGAGATAGATGACGGCCTCGACGCAGTGGCGCTCCGGTTGATCTTGAGCCCGTGGCTTCGAGGGGGAGAGAGAGTGGTGTGGGGGCTCGATTGGGTGAGTGAGATAGATACCAAAGAGGAAAGAGAGCTCGGGTAGTGGCCTATATAGCCCTGCCACGGTGTGATACTTATGATCAGCGTTGGGTTTTCCGTGAAGAGGAACAGTTATCACATCACAATGCCGGTAAGTATTTCCCTCAATTATGAAATCAAGGTTTATCGAACCAATAGGATTATCAACAACAACCATCTTCAGCGGCTGCACACACAAGAACAAACAGCTTGCACCCAACGCGGGCAAGAGGGTTGTCGATGCCCTTGGTCTCATTATTTGCAAGCGAATGATGTGTGTAGATAATTGTAAAATACAAAATAAAATAAAAGTAAATAAATGACAGCAAGGTATTGGAGGTTTTAGAAATATGTTGTGAATAGATCCGGTGGCCATAGTTTTCCCTAATGGCAGCTCTCATGAAAATAGCACACGGTGGGTAAACAAATTACTGTTGGGCAATTGATAGAAGAGCGGATAGTTCTATAATTTTCACGGCAACGATCATGTAAATATAGGCATCACATCCATACACAAATAGTACGATTCTTGCATGCACCTATTACTATTTCTTCACTTCAAGAGCGCTTCTATGATTGCCTCTCCATGTATTAAGTTCATGACAAACCAATTAATGCTTGTAGTAAGATGACATGATGTAGACAAGGTAAACTCAACCAATATGAATAAACCCCCACTCTTTTACCCTTAGTAGCAGCAACAAAAAGACGCAATTTGTCCCCTTCTATCAGCGGGATATAGAAACTCACCAGGTTGGACCTACTACAACACACCTCTCTCACCGAAGAAATATAAAACTAGTTGACCAAACTATTACAATAGATCAGAGAGAATTATGAAGCTATCATAATCATGCACATAAGAATCATATTATATATCAGAGGAGACTCAAATATTTATCATGAATAATCTGAACATAAACCCACAATTCATTGGATCCCAACAAACACATCGTACAAAATAGTTACATCATATGGATTAAAGCGAAGATGCGATGATCACTATATTGATGATCAAAGAGAGACAGACTGCCATCAAGGTACTGGCTATGGACCCGTAGGTCTATGGTGAACTACTCACACATAATCATGAGGGCAACAAGGTTGATGAAGAAGCCCTCCGTGATCGATCCCCCTCTGGAAGAGTGCCGAAATAGAGGTCTAGATTTTCTCCCGTCAAAACAAAGACTTGGAGTAGCATAAAAAGTGTTTCGGGACCTCCCTCGATGTTTTGGGGTAGACGGGAATTTATAGGCCAGAGAACGGAGTTGGGGGAGCCACGAGGGGGGCACAAGCCATCAGGGCGTGCCCCCTAGGTCACGCCCTGTTGGCTTGTGGGGCCGTCATGCACCCTCTTGCTTCCTTCCGATGCTCCACGATCTTGTTTAGGTCCAGGAAAAATTCATAGAAAATTTCAGGTCAATTGGACTTCGTTTGGTACTGAAAACCTGAAAAGTGAAAAAAGCAGAAAACATCAACTGGCATTGGGCACTGGGCCAATAGGTTAGTGCTCAAAAATAATACAAATTGGTAGATAAGTTCGTAAGGATTGTTCTAAAATGATAACATAATAGCATGGAACAATGAAATATTATAGATATGTTGGAGACGTATCACGGTGCCCCATGCTGCCATGCACCAGCGAGGACATAGCCGTCAGCCAGCTGACGGAAAGGCGAAAACACTGACGGCATAGGGAGGCTGACGGCATAGGGAGCTCCCTGGTCCCACGTCCGACCACGGCTTAACGGGGCACCGCTTTGCCGACAGCCAGCTGACGGCAAAGCCTAACGGTTGTCTTTGCCCACAGCTAGCTGACGGCATAGCTCGGTTGTTTCCCCCGTGCACACGACCTAACTGCATGCCCTAACGGTTCTCTCTCCCTGCTCTCCCGACCCACCGCCGTCGTCGACCCGCGCCCGCCCCGCGCCAGCCCCTACTCGCCTGCACCGCCCCGACCATCCGCCGTCGCCTCGCCCTGCCCAGCCTCTACCCCGCGCCGCCCACCCTGACCCACCCTGCCTCTGCCCCACGCAAGCTCGGCCCCGCGCCAACCCTGCCCCGCTGCGCCGCCGCCCCGCGCCGCCCCGTGCGAGCCCTGCCCTGTCGCGCCGCCCCGCCGCGCCGCCCCGCACCAGCCCCACCCCGTGTCGCCCCGCGCCAGCCCCGCACCAGCGCCGCCCTGCGCCGGCCCAGCCCAGCCCCACCCCCGCTAACCCCGCCCCGCCGCTGCCCCACGCCATCCCCGCCCGACTCGCCGGCGAGCTCCTCCTCCCTTTTTTTATTTTTTAGTTTATTTTTTATGTTAGTTAGATCTGTTAGTAGTAAATTTTTAGTTAAATTTAGTTAGCAATTACTTAATGGTAGATTTTTAGTTAAAGTTAGTTAGCAATTAGAAGGAGATTAAGAGAAGAAGAAGTAGAAAAGGAAAAAGAGAAAGAAGAAGGGGGAGAATTATTTAGTTAGCAATTATTTAATTACCGGGAGTACAAAAAGAGAAAGAAGAAGAAGAAAAGGAAAAAAAAGACAAAGTAGAAGGGGGAGAAAAGTTAAATTTAGTTAGCAATTATTTAATTACCGCGAGTGCATATTTGTGTTGATTGAGTGCATTTAAATGTGCAGTAGCTTTTCCGCGAGGGATTAGTTTTCGACGACCTCCCCTGCATTCGAAAGTGAACACATTTGTTAACTCCTCCTCCACCCCCTTTATTTTGCTCTGTTCCGGCCTTCGTGCTGATGACACTATCTAGCTAGGTATTTTTAGTATTAAAATGCAAAGTTGTTGCGTAACCAATATGCGTCTCCTGTTCGAAAGGGTTCCTGTCATAAATATGCATGCATTTGCATATTTATAACGGTGATTCTTTCGAATTGTCCAACGTTATCCATGGACAGCCCGGGTATGTGTATATTGGGTCGTTTCCCACGCTTTGCTCCGGATCCCATGCAGAGTTTTGACAGCTCCTCCTTGTTGTTCTCCGGGTACACATCCTCTCGGTTAGTTGCCGAGACGTGTATCAGGAGAACAGCGGGGAGGTGCTGCGGAAATTTGTCATTGGGTCGGGAGGAGAGCATGGGGAAATGACCCAATCTACACATACTCGGGTGGGATTAGGACCCATCTTTATCTAGTAGCTGGTAGGTGTGCATGCCGTGCATCCCAATGTATTAACAATGATTAATAAATGGCCATAATTAATTTAACATACTTGATGAACTAATAATTTATATTGTTTTATATGTGGATACTATGTAGCTAGCTTGCCAGAATGACTGATCGTGAATGGATGTACACCGGCACCATAGTCAGAGAGATATGACCGATGAATGGTTGAGCAAAACCTATGAATTCGTGGAAACGTCGTTTTCTAAAGGCCAGCCAAAAACATGGTGCCCCTGCACTAAGTGCAAGAATTATTCATGACAGACAAAGGATGTAATGGGTAAACACCTGCAGATGCGTGGTTTTACTCCCGACTATACCTTGTGGACATTTCATGGTGAGTCGGCCCAACGTAACAGAGACGAGGTATTGCGTCGGCGCACCGATGATTATGGTACAGGGATTGAAGACATGGTGAATGACTTTGATGATGCTCGGAACAAGGACGAAGAGATGGAGGAATCCGCGAAAGCCTTCTATGCCATGTTGGAGTCTTCAAAACATCCTCTTCACGAGCACACTAAGATTTCTCAGCTAGATACCATCGCACAAGGAATGGCTCTGAAAGCCCAGTTCAACATTGGAGGAGACCTGTTTGACTCAGTGATGACCCTATTTGGGATCTTTCTGCCAGAAGGTCATATTATGCCTTCAAACCTATATGAGTCAGACAAAATCCTTAGTGCACTCAAGATGCCGTATGAGCAGATACATGCTTGTGAGAAGGGATGTGCCTTATTTAGGAAAGAGTTGCAGACGAAACATATTGTCCATTTTGCAAGTCCTCCAGATATGTTGAGGTAGAAAACGGTGAATGTGAGAAGAAGCAGAGCAAAATCCCCGTGAGTGTCCTACGGTATCAATCGATCCTACCAAGACTTCAACGACTTTACATGCTCGAAGAAACAGCAAAACATATGACATGGCACAAACATGGAATTAGGAAAGAATTAGATGAACACGGAGTTCCGATGTTGGTACACCCTTCAGATGGTGATGCATGGAAGGCATTCGATAGTATACATAAGGAAAAAGCTAAAGAACCAAGGAATTGTCGAATCACCATCAGCCTCGATGGGTTCAATCCTTTTGGTATGACGGCTACCCAATATAGTTGTTGGCCTGTATTTGTCATTCCCCTCAATCTTCCACCATCATCCATTATGCAAAGAAAGCACATATTTGTGATGTTGATAGTTCCAGGGCCAAACTACCCGGGGAAGAATATGAGTGTGTACATGCAACCGCTGATGGATGACTCGAAAGAAGCTTGGGTGAATGGGGTCAACACATACGACGCAGCTAATAAAGAGAACTTTCAAATGTATGTTTGGTACCAATACTCGTTGCATGATCTGCCGACATTTGCGCTTTTCGTTGCCTGGTGTGTGCATGGAAGGTTCCCATGCCCACAATGCAAGGCAGCTCTTAAGTTTCATTGGTTGCCGGCGGGTGGGAAGTATTCCTGCTTTGACTTGCATAGACAGTTCTTGCCTATGGACCATCCATTCAGAAAAGACAAGAAGAATTTCATGAAAGGTAAAGTTGTCAAACACTCAGCACCACCTGCCCTGACGGGGGCACAAATTAATGAACAGTTAAAATCTATGGGGCCTGATCCAAACCGTCCAGGGTATTTCTTGGGTTATAATGAGGAACACGCCTGGACCCACAGGCCATGCATCTGGGATCTCCCCTACTTTGAAGACCTCTTACTTCCACACAACATTGACATGATGCACACTGAAAAGAATATCGTCGAGGCCCTTCTTGGCACATTTTTTGGCACTGATAAGGGCAAAGATAATACAAAGGCTAGAGTTGACCAGGAGACTTTGTGTGATAGGCCATCACTAAACATGCGAGAACCGAAAGGAAGAAAAAATTGGTCCAAACCACCTGCCTGGTACAATCTTGAGAAGGGAGCAATAAGGGAAATCCTCTTGTGGGTGCAAAAAAAGTTGTTGTTCCCCGATGGGTATGCTGTGAATCTAGCGAGGGGAGCGAGCATTGAAAAAATGAAAATTTTTGGGCTCAAGAGTCATGATTGGCACATATGGCCTGAGCGGATAATGCCGGTGATGTTGCGCGGCTATATCCCCGAGGCTGAATGGCTAGTATTGGCCGAGTTGAGCTATTTCTTCCGTGTTGTTTGTGCTAAAGAGTTGTCGCGTGCCTTGATAGATGACATGGAAGAGTTGGCGCCTGAGTTACTTTGGAAGTTAGAGAAGAATTTTCCACCGGGCTTCTTTAATCCGATGCAACACATGATTTAGCATCTCCCAACCGAGGCAAGATTGGGTGGCCGTGTGCAAAATTGTTGGTGCTACGCAACTGAAAGAATGCAGAAGACACTTCGAGGAAAATGTAAAAATAAATGTAGAATTGAAGCATCGATGGCCGAGGCGTTCATTACCGAGGAGGCGGCAAACTTTGTAACAGTACACTATGATGCCACTATGCACAACTTGCATAATCCAAAGCCTCGGTACAATCTGGGCGACCCCAAATGACGTGAATCCAATCTCAGCCTCTTCAAAGGGAATCCCGCACCTTCTGGTGCGGGAAAACCAAAGTTGTTGTGCGTCGAGGAGTGGCGCACACTAACGATGTATATATTGAACAACTTAACATAAGTTCGGCCATACATCGAGTAAGTGCTTTGTACATTGTTTTGCAACTTTTAACAAGTTTTGTGTCTAACAACTATTATTAATTGATACAGTCGATACGTCAAACAATTCTCGAATGGTGTTGCAATAAAAAAAGAATCCATTCTCGAGTATGAACTTCTTGAAAAGACAGGAGGCGGCTATCCCGGTTTCATCTCTTGGTTCAAAAAAACGGTACCTCCCTTATATATAATAAGTGATTTACTTTGTTTCTATTACTCATGAGTAACACACCAAACTCTATCTTTTCTTAACTTCTAGGCTAATTCAGATGAGTAAGTCGACGATGAATTGAGACAAATAGCTAATGGTTTTGACTTTAAGGTCCGTACATTTCAGAAGTACGACATCAACGGGTATCGCTTTCTTACTGCTAGCAAAGAGCTTTCAATGCCCGGTCGAAAAACAAACAATTCCGGTGTCTCTGCTATAGGCGAGGGAGGTGTCGAGTATTATGGAAGACTTGAAGAAGTCTACGAACTTCATTATTATGGTTAAAATCCTCCAAACGTTGTTGTGTTCAAATGTCATTGGTTCGATCCTACTAAGACAAGACAAACTCATGAACATCATGGGATTGTCGAAATTCGACAAGACATGCAGTTAAGCGGTGCCGATGTCTATATTGTGGCTCAACAGGCCACCCAAGTTTTCTATCTACCATACTGTCGTCAAAGTGTTAAGAACCTGGAAGGTTGGTATGTCGTGTTCGATGTGCCGCCACATCTTAGACCACCTCCCCCAAATGAAGACGATTATGAACCTCAAATTGACCCAATAACATATGATGGAGAATTCTTCCAAGAATCATGTTGCGTCAGACGTCGTACCCGAAACTGCTCTACCTCCACCCTGAACACGGAGGAACAAGACTCACGTGATGATGAGGAAGAAGTGGAAGTAGAAGAAGTTACCAATGCCGATGAGCTATCAATGCTTGATTGGTTACAAAAAGGCCTTCCACATGATGTCCTTGAACCCGATGACGATATCAGTCATGACGACACATGTGATACTGATGATGATTTTGCTTCAATTGACCATGGAGAAGAGACAGATGATCCAGACTATTAGTACTTTGTATGCATCCAAACATTGTTGTTTACTTATTCAATTATTAGTTGAATTATTCATGTATTTATTATTGTTCATTTAATTA
Organism: Hordeum vulgare subsp. vulgare; assembly: GCF_904849725.1. NCBI lineage: Eukaryota > Viridiplantae > Streptophyta > Magnoliopsida > Poales > Poaceae > Hordeum > Hordeum vulgare. The sequence goes on along the minus strand of NC_058520.1, from coordinate 254,965,635 downwards.
TTGTCCTTGAATTTGTTCTAATTATTTAACTATTTATCATTACAGGTGGTGAGACATGGCAGGCGGGGATAAGTTGAGGATAGCACCTGGGCAGCTACGGAGAACTTTGTTGCAGAGCTTTGCCGAGGAGCCCCATGGGAGAGGCGTAGGAAAGAAGAGAGGCAGAGGACGTGGTTGTGGGAGAGGGAGGCTGCATGATAGGAGCCAGTCACCACCACCCTCGGCTACTTCTGTCTCAGCCACTTCACCCTTGCAGACGAGGGTGTCATCGGTGCGGGATCATCCCGTCCAGGAGTAGACACCGATGCAGGGGGCTGAGGCGGAGGGTGCTGAGGCGGAGGCTGAGGCAGAGGGGGCTGCGAGCAAGTCGGTCTACCAACGTGGTATGACACGAGTTCCAGACCGATTGGAGTTGCATCACAGGGCATTCATTAAGCCAGATGGCAAGAAGTAAGTTGATATATATTGTGTACCTTATATCATTATATTTCACCAAGTAGCTAATGTTCTTTGCCTTATCATTATGTAGGGGGTGGGATTACCCGCAGAATACCCGGAATCCAAACTGCCTCCTTGGTGCTTTACTTAGGGAGCACTTCCCCGTGATAGTGCAGTTGCCCGGTGAGGGCATGGTTCCCGAGCCAGGACTCAAGTGGGAGCACTACCAAGCTGCTCTGCTCCCGGAAAACACACATGTCAATGGTGTTGTTTGCGTGAGCGTGGCCGACAAGGTGTTGGCTGATTTTTGGGTAACTATTATTTTACCCAATAAAAAGTATACAATGTTATATATTGTTATTTCCTTCCAAATCATTTCACTATTCATCTGTGCATCTATTTGGCATAATTGCAGAGTTACTTTAGGGTCGAGGAGGGGACGGAGGAGGCGTCCAAGAAGAACCTCGTGAAAGAGTGCAAGAGTTTATTGAATAACACGAGGCACGAGCTGCGTGTTCAGGCTGTTCGAGATTGGTATGCCAAGCAAGGGGAGCCGAAGACAAAGACTGAATGTCGAAAGATTTTCCTTGATAAGACCGAGTACATGGAGGTATGTACATTCCAAAGATCAATTCTTAGGGCTAGTTAGGTCTATTTAGTTATAATACTTAGTTTCATTCTTCATTAACTTACATTCATAGGTGCCCCCGAGATGGTTGGCCGATAAGATGGATTGTTGGGAGATGATAGTGGACAGGTGGTGCACAGAGGCTTGGTTGAGCACTCACACTATGGCCAAGGACCGTCGTGCCCAATTGGTTGGTGTGCCACACCACCAAGGCAATGCCAACATCAAGCAATACGCCAAAAAATGGGTATGTGTCCCTTGTTTTGTTTCATCAATAATTCATTCGTTCATGATTTTTGTTGTACTAATTCTTTGTCTTTTCGTGTAGGCCAAACACAATAACCAGCCCGAGCCTGAGGGATACGCCGCGTTTAGCATGGCCCATAAGGGCTCGTACAAGACGGCGAAGGCATATTCTGAGGGGGACGGGCCGTCGGCGTACACAAGCCTGTCCGCCTACAACAAGATGACGTCTTATTCTGAGGTGGTCAAATAGTTGCGCGGGCCTGACTTTGACCCAAGCCAGAATCCTATCGATCCGGAGGCGTTAATGATCTCTGGTGGCGGTAAGAGTCATGGCACGCTGGCCATGTGTGATGGCTTCGTCCCTATCACTGAGACTCTATCTCAGATCAAGGCGAGGCAAACGAGCTCTGCTCCTGTAATATGGCAACGCGCGAGGCCAGTTGATCTTGCCATCGAGGTTAGTTTTCTTCATTATTTCTTTCGTTCTTTTGTCCTTGGATGGATGATGAAAATTCCTTTTGAGGAGTGGTTGCAGACCGCACTTATGAAGGAGAGGGAGGCCACCAGGCTCTTGTTGGAGGAGAGGGACCGGAATACGCAGAGGTTGCTTGAGGAGGAGAGGGCACACAATAATGCCCATGCGAAGGCCATGCACGACTTCGTTGCGGTAAGTCAGTTGTGTGAGAAGCAAGGCTATGTGTGAGACGCAACAAGGCTATTTATTTGACTCCTCGACAACTAATTTGCAGGCTATGTGTGAGAAGCAAGGTTTGCCGCCCCTCCGCTGATGCCTTCTCCGATGGGAACGGTGAGTTCCCTTTCAATGACCAACCTTGCACGGTCTTATACCATTGTCTGTCGCCGTGCTAACCACATATTTTAACTCTTGCCTTGTTGCAGCATCATTCCAGAGTTGAATCCCACGATCCCTTTACTTCTCCTGGTGAGAGCCCTAGCAACCCAGCGACCAGCGGAGATGGAGCTTCTCCTCCGTTTCTTAGCATTCGGTAAGTTATTCCTCTCCTTCTTATTCTTCTTATTGTTTAGATCAACTTAGATTATGCCATGCTTTAGTTAGCTTAGTAAATTCTAGTTGATATTAGCCATGCTTTAGTTAGCTTAGTAAATTCTAGTTGATATTAGAGCTCAAAAATGACATAATTAGTTTAGAAAGTTCTAAAAGAAACTAGAAGAGAAGAACAAACAAGAGATGAAGAAATAAGAGAAGAAGAAAGAGGAGAAAAAGATAACTTCTCTTCTTTCTTTTTCTCCATCTTCTTCTTCTTCTTCTTCTTCTTATTCTTCTTCCACTTCTTCCACTTCTTCTTCTTGTGCTTGTTCTTCTTCTTCTTCTTCCACTTCTTCTTCTAATTGCTTAGCTTAATTTAGATAACTTCTTTCTTATTGTATTCTTCTTCTAACTTCTTTCTCATCATGCAGATTTTGATAAAGCAGCATGGCATATGGATGGATGCTCGAGGGACTTTGTAATGCACTTGTGTAGTGTTAGATGAACTTTGTAATGCACTTGTATTTGTGGATGCACTTGTGATGCTTTGTAATACTTTGTGGTCTTGTTTGCACTTTAATTACATATATTCGTGCTGTTTGCACTTGGTGATGCACTTGTGTTGTGCTGTTTGCACTTTGTGATGCACCTGTGGTGCTGTTTAGGGGCTGGGCAAATATATATATGTTGCTGTTTGTATCTATGTTTTGCAAATGCAGGGGATTAACAGAAAACAAATATGAAAAAAGCAGAGAGGGTCTTTGCCTACAACTTACTCACGGCAACGGCTTTGCCGTCGGTGGACTGACGGCAAAGAAGATACGTGGCGGCAGCCTGTGTATCCTCGCAACTCTGGGAATACCAAATTTTCCCAGATTTTCGGCTTTGCCGTCAGCCGTGCTCCAGCTGTCGGCAAAGAGGCGACCAAGGGGACCCAGGTTTTCGGCTTTGCCATCAGCTTTGCTACGGCTGTGGGCAAAGAGGGGACCTAGGAGGGGACCCAGGGTTTCGGCTTTGCCGTGAGCTTTGCTATGGCTGTGGGCAAAGCCTGCCGTTAACCTTCTAACGGGGCTCGACCTGTGCCGTTGCCGCCATTGCTCTTTGCCGTCAGGCCGTGCCACAAAGCTGATGGCAAAGTCTTTGCCGTCGGTCGACCTTCAGCTGACGGCAAAGAAGGTGATTGCCGATAAAATCTTGGTCGGTTCCTTTGCCGACAGCACACTGACGGCAAAGCCTTTGCCATCAGTTAAACTGTCCTTTGCCGTCAGCTCTGGCTGTCGGCAAACCAGCACATTCCAGTAGTGTAGATCACGGCAAAGCGTAAGAGGACTTGGATAAACTTGTCAATGTAGAGTTGCTCAAATTTGGTTCTGGACATGGAGGGTATTGGAATATTTTGGTGGACCAAATCAACTTGAATTGAGATGAAACTTGGCAAGATCATCACATATATCATGTGGGACTTGCTAGAAGTTTCCTGTAATTATTTGAGAATATTTCCTATGAAAGTATTTCAAAAGCTTGAAGTAGGCAGGAAGGGTTATGAGGGGTTTTGTCCAATATTTTGAACATTACCATGTGTTGAAACTCTTATATATGGAAAATATATGTCCATTGATTTTTCCTAAATTTTCTCATATATTTTTGAAGGAGGAAAATAGTTTTTCTTCACAAAAGACAATTTCTGGCTTTAGTAAAAGGTATATTAATATAGGATAGTAACTTTTAAAATAATAATTTAGTAGTTTTGGGAAGTCTTTTTTATAATAGGATCAAACTTAAATCTTTTGGGCAAACCATCTACCCTAATTTGAGGACTTGTAGTACAAACCTCAATTGAGGGGGTTTTGTAAATTTAATCTAAAGAAAAGCTTTTTAGTCAAAATAATATTTAATAAAAATAGTTTTAGGTCCTATTCACATGGTATGGTCATTGGGCAAGGATTTGGAGCAAGAAGATGAATCTTGAGAGAAGGATTTTTTTGGTGAATAAAATCCCAAATAGGTAATCAGGCATATAGCAACCAATTCAATCATCACATGCACACAAAATTTTTTAAATGGTTACAAATTTAAAAAAATCATAATGTGGCATAGTGGTACAAATAGAGGGTGTGACAGACCTAACCCCATTACAAGAATCTCGTCCCTGAGATTCCTAGGCTAAGCGCTAAAAAGATAAGGGAACTCAGATCTAAGGTAGAATCCAACTTCATGCAACCATAATTCATACTTACTGAATTTGGCATAAAGTTGGTGCTCTCAAAGTTTATCCAAGACCATCTTCAAGTGTTTCTCATGCTCTTCTTCAGACGTGGAGAACACGAGTATGTCATCAATGAAGAGAATGACAAACTTGTCCAAATACTGCATGACTACTTTGTTCATGAGGTACATAAAGTATGCTGGGGCATTGGTTAACCCAAATGACATGATCATGTACTTGTACATGCCATACATTGTCACAAATGCCGTCTCCGAAATATCTTGGGGGTCTACTCTTCAACCGGTAGTACCGAGACCTGGGATCGATCTTGGAAAACACCTTGGCTCATTCATTCTTGGGGAGTGGGCACTTGTTCTTTATTGTGATGTCATTCAGAGAACGATAATCGACACCGAGCCCGATAGTTCTGTACCTATTTGACACAAATAGAACAGGTGATCCCCAAGGAGAGGCAATAGGGCGAATAAGTCCTCTTCTGATAGTTCCGTAACATATGGGGTAGAATCAGATGGTGTACTTTATTTTGCTGTTTAATAAATATAAAATATTGTTAGTTCAGATCTGAACGAATTTTGAAATTAACATACGGGGTTGTTTAGTAAATACTATATGTTGTTTCTGGCCTCATTTAAAATGCCTAGATGATGTAGTTGTTCATGCTTCACCTATTTCCATGTTTAACACCATTTAAAATGATACTTTAGTTAAAACAACATCAACTGCTTTTCTCTTAAATATGGAGAGCTATTATTTTGTTATATGTATATTCTCCTTCTCCATTCAAAATTGCTTAATTCCATCTTCACCTTATGCCATGACCACCCATGTTTAATAACATTTAATATTGTCGTGTACCTAAACGGGAGTGAATTAAATAATTCAAATGTGGAGTTTCATTAATATGCAACTCGTCGCATATTGATCTTCACTTAATGTGTAGAAGTTGACTGTTGTGCTTTGCCATGCCATGCATAATTAAACCGAACATGCATCATATTTGTTTGCGCATCATATCATGAATTTGTTGTGGTGTTTATCATGTGTTGATTGTTATTTTCTTATTTTTTCTTCTCGATAGAGTTCCAAACCGCCTCGGGGTGTGAGGAATTCGTTCTACTACGTCGGCTCGTCTACTTCACTAATTCATTCATCTTCCAAGCAGGATCTCATGCAAGATGATTATTTCCCTCAATACCACTACTATCATTGCCATGCTAGTTGTCTCGTTTCTATCACTGTGTCTTGATGCCATCCACCTATAATGTCAAGCCTCCCAACATTGCCATGAAAGCCTCTAACCCCCTCCATATCCCAGCAAATCTTTGTTTGGCTATGTTACCGCTTGCTCAGCCCTTATAGCATTGCTAGTTGTAGGTGAAGTTGCTTCCATGTGACAACATGGATTCCTTGATATATCACAATATTATTGCTATTTAATTTCATGCACCTATATAATTGGTAAAATGTGGAAGGATTGGCCTTCCAGCCCGATGTTTCGTTTCATCTTTGCCGCTCTAGTTACTTGTGTACCATTGTTATGTTCCATATTTGAGCGCTCCTAACATGCTTGGGGTTGTTATGGAGACCCCTTGACTTTATTTTTGGGATAAAACTCTTCTGGCAAGGCCCACTGTTGGTACTAAATTTGCCCAACATAATAATATTGAACATCATTATTAAAACATAGGGCGTCATGAACCCAAGGAGTAATTCAACATAATACAGGAAGGGCTAGTGCTAATAGTGTTCGTACTAAGTAGAGCCACTTGCGGGGCCACCCCGGGGCAACTCGGGTTATTTCTATCACACTTCTCTACGTATTGCTCATTCTATTGTGCCCTGACAACGAGATACACGACTCTTATCGGGATCAACGGCACTTCGGGCGGCCTTGCTAGATTTGTTATACCTTTCTCGAACATCTTGTGCGCGGGATTCCGAGGATACTTTGGGCTATCGCGAGGTTGCGGTTTTCCATCAGAATATTCGAGGAGACTACGGGTTTTTCCGTAGTTGAGTTTATTCCATGCAGCTTGTTATAGTTTGTGATGGACTAATTGGAGCACCCATCCAGGGTTAAATCTTTTGGAAAGTCGTGCCCACGGTTATGTGGCAACTTGGAAACTTTTTTAACACCCGTTCATAGCAAACTTGAAGTAAACTTAATTAAATATGCCAAATGTGTGCGCAACCGTGACTATCTCTTCTCGTGAGTTCTTATCCGAGAGAGGTCACGGTGCGGTTATGTTTGACGTAAGTAGGTGTTGAGGATCACTTCATGATCATTCTAGTTCACATATGTTATGCGTAGATCAACCCCCCTCTTATTCTTGTACTCGTAAGTTAGCCACTCAAATAAATGCTTAGTGGTTGCTGCAATGTCACCACTTAACCATACCTTACCCATTAACTTTGCTATTATTGATACATTTGGAGATGAGATTTTGAAGTCCTTGTGGCTCACAAATTACTACAACAAAAATTGCATGTATAGGTAAAGCGATACTTTGATGTGAGCGTGATGATTGTTCTATTTGGAGTTCACTTCTTCTCCTTCATGATTGATCTAGGATGGGTTCCAGACCGGCAACCTGGGATAGCTAGGAAGGACGTTGTTATTTTATCGTTTTTTCATCCGTAGTCGAACCCTACTCTTCTAAATGATGTTTGAATGTATTGTTCTGTTGAGATGCTCATGCTGTAGCTTGTGGTGAGTGTAAGCCAATTCCATATACTCGTCACTTCTGTACATGTACTTGTAACGATATCCATTCTGGCAAAATGACGAGATGCGCTTCTATCCCTGTCGAGGCCCTTGAGCCAAAAATAAGGATATGATTGCATCTTGGGCGTTACAAGTTGGTATCAGAACAGTACCGACCAAGGAGCCCCCTTGATTGATAAAACTTGGCCGAGTCGAGTCTAATGAAAAACTACTTTGAGTCTAGTTATATATCGGAGAGTATGATTCTTTTTACTCCTCTTTCCTCCTCTAGTGAGGTTTACGACTTAGGAATTTTAATTCTACACCCGTTCTCGCTCAATTTTTTAGGATCACGCATGTATTTTGGAATCTATATGATGTCGGTGTGACAAAATTGTGAATTGGTGCCTCGTGTCTGAATTGGTTTCTTCCGGGGAGTTGAGATTCAAGGGGTTTTCGACCCATCATTACCATTCATCTTCCTTTGTATCTTAGGACACGGAAAATGAAGCTATACTTTGCTTGGTGGCATATAGTGTCGTGAATTTTCCCTAGTATTGGTGGAGATAGCTCGGATGATCTACCAGATTTGGTATCGTTGTGTTCTCAAAGGTTCGAGGTAGATGAATTTGCGGAACTTCTCGGATGTGTGTCGATATTTGTGGGAAAGGTGTAGCTGATTATATTGAGTAGGTTCCAAAACCTGCAACTTGATTGCATAACCAAGAAAGATTTTGGAAGTTCTCAAGGTGGAATTCAAGTAGTTACCTAGGATTATCTTCCAACAGATGCATGATGTGTGGTTGGGGTTCAACATCTAGTCGATTTGTTTGTTCACGAACTTTCTTACAAAGGACAATCTTGATATATTTCATCAGATATGCTCCGTCAAGCCTTGTAGTTTTCTATGCCTAGGGAGCATATTCGAGTGTCATTTCAATATGACAATTCGACGTATGCTCGAGCCCGTGCGAGCCTTACCACAAAAATATCAGACGTAATCTCTGTCATGAAATTGTTTCTGGCTTAATTCGCAAGCCTCATCCTTTGCTTGTTGGAGTATGGTAATTAGAGTTGCTTCAATGTCAAGTGGTGATTTCATATCTTTCCTAGTCTATATTCTTATATTTTTATGGGAATGCTCATCCTTCTGTTCTGCCGCAGTTTTCATGTCAAATTGTTTCAACCGGTGTGCTTCTCTTCAAGTAATTAAATCTTCTCCAATATTTGCAAGATCAATCCTCATATTTCTTTTCGGAGTTCTTCTCATTTGTCCAAAGTTTTCTTTGTTTTTCCCACCCTTCCACCCTTTTTGCTTCAACTATTAAATTATCATCCAAGTGTCTTTCTTTTTATTCTTGCTTGTGCTATCTTTTCCTCCATATTCTATTTAGTGATTCATTGTGAAGATTTTCACGAGTTTTGAGTTCATCATTTCTTTTTCTCCGTGTTCTTCCCTGGTGGATTCAATTCGAGCTTTCGGTGTTCATCATATCCTTTTCATTTGTTCAATGCTTTCCAGTTCTTATCCAAGCCTCTTTTGTTTATTCATCTCTCTCTATTCTATCCGGACTGCTGAAAATATCTCTGAAGATTCGTGTTTCCATTCAAATCTTTCAAATTATTCTAAGGTTCCCACCTCATCAATTTTTCATTTATACTGGTGCAATTAATCTTTCTTAACAATCGATTCAACAGTGTTTCGTTTGAGTTGGCCCATAACCCACAGGTTCTTCTCCAGGATCTTGCCAAGCTCTTTTAATATTTTCCGGATATCTCAAGTTATTTTTAAATATGAGGTAACTATGGATTCCATCAGTCATATTCCTTCTCCAAGATCGCTTCGAATTATTTTCATCATTGGCTCAACTTTTTCCTTATTCTTTGTTCCAGAGTGTCTCAATAATTCTTGATGGTGATTCTTGCCATCATTCTCTGCATGTAAGACCGAAGAACTATTTCTTTTAAATCTTTGTCCATTCTTTGAAGATTGTCATCCAATCTTGATGCTATTCTCTCCAATTTCTTTCAATCATGAGAAATTCTGTCCATATCTATCCGGTGCATTTCAGAGTGGTTTTCATTTCTCGGTCCTCCGAAGGCCATCATTTCAGAAGATCTCTTCGTTCTCAGCTTTCAGCTTTCATTCTCAAATTCTTCTCAATTGTTGTCTCTTCGTTCGTATCTCAATTATTCCGATGCCTTGTTGAAGTTTTCTGTTAGGCGGAACATGGTCTCTTCGCTCTCATGTATCTCCATTGATTCTAAGTATTCTCATTCGTTTTAGTTTTTACCCGTGTTTCATCGAAGACTTATTCAACTTTGTGCTTATCTTTCTCTTCAATCCTTTCAAGAAGAATAAGTGGTATGGTACATCTGTTCCTTGTCATCAATTTAACTTGATGAAGGATATGCATAACATAATTCTTATTCTTATTTCATCAAGGTGATTTCAATTTTTTTCCGGAGTTGCTCATGATATCAAATTCTTTATCCCAAGTGCTTCATATTTTCTTTTCTGAAGTTCCAATTTTTTCCCAAGTGTCTCTTGGCAAACTTTCATCTAAATCTTTGCAAGGCCATAATCTTATTCTTTTGCAACCTTCAATTCTTTTCTATCATACTTTCATTTCAGAGTTCTTCCAAGTTTCTTCCTGGTGGTTCTTAAAGGAATTAATTCATTCTCAAGGTTCTTGTGGGAGTACCTCAAGTAGTCTTTATCTTGCATTTCAAAGTGCAATTCTTCCTCCATTATCCTTTGAGGTGGTGTTATAGCATTCTTGATTCATGAAGTCTTGAAAAGAATTTGTTTCTAGAATGAGATATTTAAACCCACCAATTTCTTTGATCATGAGGTATTTTCAACTCATGATTTCTTCATTGGATTTATCTTGGATTGGGTTTCACCTAAAGCTTTTGCTAGGATTGTTTCTATTATGGTGATTATTGTTGATCCAAGTTCTCAATGTATCCTCTTGGTGAAAGGTGTTTTGCATCTCTTGTTGCTCGCAAGCAGTGTTTGTTTGTGTTTGTGGCTAGTTGTCACCTTATAATTTTAAGATGGTTTCCATAAGCCCACAACAAGCTTGTTCTTTTCGTTGTTGCTTTGTCAACAACTCCTTTCAATCCTTCGTTCCAACAATGCTCTTAAATTCAATTGTGGTAGAATTGCCATTTTCTTCCCCGTTCTTTTCTTTCCAGCGGACTAGATTCAATTCTTTCTTTCCGAAGGTGTTGTGGTGTTTCTCTCTTCAATCTATCATCTCGTCTTATCAAGATCATGTTATTCCCTTGCTTGTCCATTTAAATCGAAGGGTAATGCCGTCTTTTCAACTTCTTTCCATCTTATCAAATTTTTCCTCAATTTCCTACCGAAGTGCTGCCCAAAGTTCTTGTGAATTGTCTCTTGTTTCTCATGCCATTTATTTGCAACTTTCAAGGGTCATTGGTTTCCCTCATTTGTTAAAAAGCAACTAAGTTTTACCTCTTGATCTTTCTTCTCCTCTTCTCATTCTAAGATCTCACGTCGATATCTCTTGTTAGTGGAGGAGAGTTGTAACAGCCCGAAACCAACGCTCGAGAATATTCCCCTTTTATTCCATTGTTGCCTTGTTAATTATTTGGTTTTTACATTCATCATCTCGTCATGCACATCTTACGCATTGCATCGACACTCTGTTGCGGTCATTTTTCAAAACCTGCATCCGTTGTTAGTTGTTGGTTCTCTCCATTTTTGTCGTTGACCGTTTCGACACCAAACACACATGCATGCACCCTTGACATCGCCTAAATATTGTTTTTTAAAGTGCCTATAAAACTTTTTTGGATTGGGTTTAAAGTTGGCATGCGGTCTTAGTATAGTGTAGGTAGGTCGCTTGCCAAATTTCATCACAATCGGAGTCCGTTTGGTACTAGAACCGTTAAACCTATAGCGACACTATAGCCGGTCAAATTATGAGACATTCTCGGTTTTAATAACTTTGTCTTCGGGCTGCCCGTCTACCTCTCATGTCTACCTAGCCTCTCCACACAATTCACCGACCTGCCCGCAACCTAGTTTGAACCCTGTGGTGTGACACTTAACACTTCCATCCCCAAATGTAAACTATTTTGGTTTGAAAATTATTGTGTGGAGATGGATGGATTTATTGACCGCGTACAAAATTCTTGGAAGATTCCTTCCAGGAAAGGTCACATCACTGGCATCATCATGTATAAGTTTAAACATCCAAGGCAGGCTGTGAAGAGATGGCAGACTAGTCTCTCCCAGCTCAAAGCACTCATTGATAAGTGCAATAAGGTGGTGCTCTGTGTGGATGATCTTGAGGAGCTCATACCCCTGTTCAGGACGGAAGCCAATTTCAGAGTGACTGTGAAGCTGCGCCTAGATCACCTACTGCATTTGCAATTCCTTACTGGAAAAAGAGAGCTACAATCAGATTCATCAAGGTTGGAGAGGAGAATACTAAATTCTTCCATGCCATGGCAACTGAAAGATACAGAAGAAACTCCATTTCATCTCTTAAATTGAGAGATGAGTCTGTTATATCTGATCATGAGCAGATTGCTGGATGTTTTTGGTCCTCCTTCAAGGACAGGATGGGAACCTCTCAAGGAACCAACCTGGCTTTCAATCTTTAGTCCCTCATTCATAGGGTAGAAGGGATAGATGTTCTTACATTGTATTTTACCAAGGAAGAAATGGATAAGACTGTCAAAGAAATGCCCATTGATAAAGCTCGTGGTCCAGATGGTTTCAATGGGCTCGTTTTCAAGAAGTGCTGGCATATTATCTGTCCTGAGTTTTAACAGCTTGCAGCTGACTTTCATGCAGGAATTGCAAAGCTGGAATATATGAACTCCTCCTACATTACTTTAGTGCCCAAAAAGAGTTCTCATGAGCAAGTTGGCGACTTTAGACCTATCTCCCTCACTGGTATGGGACTTAAATTCCTATCCAAACACAGATCATGAAATGTATCCATAAGAATCAATATGGTTTCATCAAGTCCAGAACCATACAAGACTGTGTTGGCTGGAAATTGGAATACCTGCACCAATCCCACCACTCAGAAAAGCCCATTGTCATCCTCAAACTTGATTTTGAAAAGGCCTTTGACTCTGTGGAACATGAATTCATTTTTCATATTCTTAGGCACAAGGGTTTTAATGATAAGTGGATATTATGGGTACAACAACTGCTCACTTCTGGCTCTTCCTCTGTTCTTCTGAATGGAGTCCCTGATAGAAAATTTATGTGCAAGAAGGGTATCGGGCAGGGAGATCCCATGTACCCTCTCCTTCTTTCCATTGCTACCGATTTTCTCCAAACCTTGGTAAATCAGTTGTTGAAGAATGGACTCATTCAGCTGCCAATACCTTGTGATGATAAAGACTTTCCAATAGTCCAATATGCAGATGACACTCTCATCATTTTGCATGCCGTGGAGTCCCAACTTCTGGAATTCAAAAAGATGTTTATGCTCTTCTCCAATCCACTGGCCTCTAAGTGAACTATCACAAGTCTGCTCTGTTGCCTATCAACATTGATCAAGGAGAACTTCAAAGACTTGCTGCCTCTATTGGGTGTAAGGTAAGATCACTGCCCTTCACCTATCTTGGCTTGCCTGTTGGGACAACCAGACCAAGGATTATTGATCTAATGCCATTGGTGGATAGTATGGAAAGGAGACTCTCTGCTAGCTCCTCCTTCCTGGCCGAGAGGGCCATTTACAATATCTCAACTCAACTTTGTCCTCTGTTCCCATTTTTTCCTGTGTTGTTTGAATATACCATGAGGGATTCTTAAGAAGTTGAAAAGGATACAAAGACAATGTCTCTGGAGAATGAATGGACCAGATCATGCTCCTTATATTGCGGCCTGGGACTTAGTGTGCAGGCCAAAAATGAAGGGTGGTTTGGGGATTATGAATCTGTCTGTCCAGAATGAGGCTCTGCAGCTTAAACATGTGGATACATTCTTGAATAAAGCTGATGTACCCTGGGTTGATTTAATATGGAACACTTACTATCACAACATAGTTCCCCAGGGTACCTCCCTTTGTGGATCTTTCTGATGGAAGGACATCTGCAAAAGAATGGACAACTTCCGAGCTGTCACCTATGTCCAGCCAAACAGAGGAGATACTTTCCTCTTTTGGTATGATTCCTGGGCACTAGGAGATTATACCATGCCTCTAGCTCTTCGGTTCAAACGACCATTTTCCTTTTTCATTGATACTTTCTACACTGCTGAGGAGGTTTTCCAAGCTTTTCAGACAAATAACATGACCAGCATGTTTCACTTGCCTCTTTCTGACAGGGCCAACCAGGAGTTGGAATCAGTCACCTACTTACTCCAAAACCTTGATAGAGATCCATCTAGCAAAGATATTTGGCTTTGGAGTAGTGACTGTAAAGCTTACTCTGCGAAGAAATACTACATCCATGTCCATCAGCCCATTGTTCACAACCCTCTCCTCAGTTGGATTTGGAAGAGTTGCTGCACCATGAAGATCAAAATGTTTGCCTGGATGCTCATCATGGACAGGCTCAAAACCCAGGATATGCTTGAGCGACGCCAGTGGAAAGTTTCTGATTCAAACCTATGTGTTCTTTGTCATGCCAGGGTCAAAGAAGACATGGATCATCTCTTTTTCAACTGCCTATTCGGCAACAGGGTCTGGAACTACCTTCAGATCGCCTGGCATGGTACTTCCATGTGGACCACCTCATTGGCAGCCAGGAAGACTTTCAACATCCTTTTTTCTCTAAAGTAGTGTTCATTGCTTGCTGGAACATTTGGACAGTCTGAAATGCAAGGATCTTTAAGAGTGAGCGTCCCAGGTTCAGTAAATGGAAGTCTAATTTCACGCATGATATCTCTCTTTTAGCCTATAGGATTAAAGCTAGATTTAAGGATGATCGCCTTAAGTGGATCTCCTTTCTACCTCCTTGAGGTTTGTATCTCTACACCCATCCCCATTGTATATCCTAATCCTCTCATGTACATATACTCTCTTTATATTGGAATAAAGGAAAAGGCTGTGAGGTGATTCCCTACAGTAGCTGGTAAAAAAACCCTAGTTTGAACCACCGTGGACCCGAATCGTCGGTCGTGACCGTTGGGTCTGGATCAACCCCGTTTTACCCCAAACCATCACCGGTTTTTCAATTGGACACTTCAACCGACCGATTGAATCATGTGTCTCTAAAACGTGTGAGCGTGGGATCCCTGCTATTTAAAAAGTCACAACCCTAGCCTAACCCTAGACCATTTCCGTGTCCCATCCATCCACTCCCTCAGCCACCTCGAGCCGCACATTCCTCGGGATCTGTAACAGCCCGAAGCTGACGCTCTAGAAGATTCCCTTTTTTATTTCATGGTTGCCATGTGATTTATTTGGTTGTGTGATGACCCACAAGTGTTGTGGATCTATCTAGTTCTTTCGATAAGTACGAGTGTCGAACCCAACGAGGAGCAGATGGAAATGACAAGCGGTTTTCAATAAAGTATTCTCTGCAAGCACTGAAATTATCGGTGACACATAGTTTTGTGATATGGTAATTTGTAAGGGATAACAAGTAAGAATTGTAACTAAGGTGCAACAAGGTGGCCCAATCCTTTTTGTAGCAAAGGAAAAGCCTGGACAAACTCTTATATAAAGAAAATCGCTCCTGAGGACACATGTGAATTTATGTCAATCTAGTTTTCATCATGCTCATATGATTCACGCTCGTTACTTTGATAATTTGATACGTGGGTGGACCGACGCTTGGGTGTTGCCCTTACTTGGACAAACCTCCCACTTATGATTAACCTTTCTCGCAAGCATCCGCAACTACGAAATAGGAATTAAGATAAATCTAACCATATCATTAAACATATGGATCCAAATGAGCCCCTTACGCAGCAACACATAAACTAGGGTTTGACCTTCTGTCACTCTAGCAACCCCTCATCTACTTATTACTTCCCAATGCCTTCCTCTAGGCCCAAATAATGGTGATGTGTCAGGTACTCGACGTTCACATAACACCACTAGAGGAGAGACAACATATAACTTATCAAAATATCGAACGAATACGAAATTCACATGATTACTCATAAGAAGACTTATCCCATGTCCTCGGGAACAAACGTAACTACTCACAAAGCATATTCATGTTCATAATCAGAGGAGTATTAATAATTATTAAGGATCTGAACATATGATCTTCCACCAAATAAACCAACTAGCATCAAGTACAAGGAGTAATCAACACTACTTGCAACCAACAGGTACGAATCTGAGGTTTTGAGACAAAGACCGGATACAAGAGATGAACTAGCGTTTGGAGCGGAGATGGTGCTGATGAAGATATTTATGGATATTGACCCCCTCTCGACGAGAGGATCGTTGGTTATGACGATCGCTTTGATATCCCCTTCGGGAGGGAAGTTTCCATGGCGGAATAGCTCCACCGGAGCTCTAGATTGGTTCTGTCGAAGTTCTGCCTCGAGACGGCGGCGTCGCATCCCGAAAGGTATGATATGATTTTTTCCAGGTCAAAACCCTTCATATAGGAGAAGATGGGCACCGAAGGCCTGCCAGGGGGCCCACAAGCCTATAGGGCGCGACTAGGGGGGGGGGGGTAGGCCGCGCCCCCTAGCTTGTGGCCACCTGGTGGGTCCCCTCCGGTACTTCTTTCTCCCATTATTTTTTATATATTCCAAAACAATTCTCCGTAATTTTTTTGTACTTTTGGAGGTGTGCAGAATAGGTCTCACGAATTTGCTCCTTTTCAAGTCCAGAATTCCAGCTGCCGGCATTCTCCCTCTTCATGTAAATCTTGTAAAATAAGAGAGAAAAGGCACAAGTATTGTACCATAATGTTTAATAACATGCCATAATGCAATAAATAAAGATATGAAAGCATGATGCAAAATGGACGTATCAACTCCCCCGAGCTTAGACCTCGCTTGTCCTCACGCGAAAGCCGAGATCAATAAATGTGCCCACATGTTTAGTGATAGAGGTGTCCATAAAATAAAATACACACATGAGGGCACCATGATTATCTTTAGAACATCAATACATATTGACATAGAATATCTTATAATAGAGTAACTATTCATTCACAAGGCAACGTATGAATCAATAACTCTATTGAGAACTAACAAACTACGATTTGAGTCATTGAAGCAATTCCAATTTATCGCAACATAGGAAAGAGTCAATATAAGAGCTTGCAAAGAAAATCCACATACTCAATCATCTTATAGTCTTTCATAATTGCTAACACTCACGCGGTACCTATGTGGTCAAAGCTTCAATCGAAGACAGAGAAAGATAGGGGCTTATAGTTTTGCCTCCCAACTATTTACCTCAAGGGTAATGTCAACAATAATAACTCATGATCACCCACATCCGAGTGGATATATTTTTCTAGATCATTCCCCAACACATGACGCTTGCCAAAAGATGAAGGTGAAATAAAGGAAATGGTGAAGATCACCTTGACTCTTACATAAAGGTAAGTACTAGAAAGTAAAAGTAACACTTAGGCAACTCGCAGAGGGAAGCAGAGGTTGTCATGCGCTTTTATAGTTGGATGCACAGTCTCTTAATGCAAAAGAATGTCACTTTATATTGCCCCTTGTGATACAAAACTTTATTATGCACTCCGTCGCTTTTATTTCTTCTATATCACGAGTTCGTATAAAGTCAATTTTACTCGCACTAATAAACCACACATATTTAAGGAGCATTTTTTACTGCTTGCACCGATGACATCTTACTTAAAGGATCTTACTCAATCCATAGGTAGGTATGGTGGACTCTCAAGGCAAAGCTGGGTTAAATGTTTTTGGATGCACAAGTAGTATCTCTACTTCGTGCATGAGTTTCTTTTGGCTAATATGAGGTGGAAGGAAGCGACACATGTTGAAGGATCTACAACCATATAACTTTGTCGGTGATGCTAGGTCGACACCTATGGGGATAAACGTGATACCCTTGTGATCGTAGGGTGGGGAAAGACAACGTCAAGAGCAGATCTAATGATCAACACCCGGCAAGCCCTTTTAACCCAGGTTCGGGCCGCTTACGTGTAAAACCCTACGTCCTGCTCGTATGATCGTATTAAGCGTTTTTCGTTGTTCGTTACAGTGATGATAACCGTATTCTTGGCCAATCTCCAAAGAGTCTAACCCCTTGTGAATGAGCTAAGGGCCTCCTTTTATAGGCAAAGGGGTCACCTACACTGCTCGGTGGTAGGTTCATGAGATGTTATAGTGAACCTAGAGCGGTGCTTATCCATCTACCGCTGTTAGGTGCATTAAATGCACGTCTTGTCCTTGTCAGCTAAGTGCTGGTGAAGACATGTGTCCAGGTGTTTCGACACCTGGACGCCCCGCTGGCGCTTGCGGAATGCGCTGGAACTCGGGGGGCAGTGGCACTGTGGCGAGGGTGGTCGCCCTCCAGTGCCTAGCCACGTCATCCCGGCAAGGGTGCTTGCCGAGGCCCTGGGTCTTCGTCCCATCAAGGAAGCTTGCCGGGGGCTTCGGCTGTCTTCCCGGCGAGGGAAGCTCGCCGAGGGCTTGTTCTTGGTGCGTTCATCACGTCCATTAAACGGACGTGGCCTTGGGTATCTTCCCGGCAAGGCACGCTGGCCGGGGCCTTGTTTAACCTTGGGGGAGCATCTTGTCTGGACTCTGCCACGCCCTACCGTTAGGGGATCTTCGCGCCCGTGCACAAGTCTGGGGCACTAGAGACCCTAGTATTTAGTTCACCGACAGGAGCCCCCGGCCCTGGGCCACACACGGGTGCAACGCTCTGTTGGGCCAGGCCCAGAGAGGTGCACGAGCCTTCGTGGCTGGATGTGCTGGCGGTTGCCTTTCCCCATGCCGCGCATCAGATGCGTGAAGTGGGAGATCGTGCGTGGAGTGGCCTCTCCGTCTCCTGAAACGCCCCTGCCATGCACGTTGCATGCACAATCATTGATGGACAGGTGGCAGATGAGGCCTTGAAAGGCGCAGTAGTGGCTGGGCCCGCCCATGCATGCATTGGCGCATTAGGGCGGTTCCCTATTCGCCCGTGAGCTCGAGCGATTGATCGTAGAGGGTGGTGGCTTCTGGAGTAAGGGACGCTAGCCCCCATGCCCCGTCCTATAAATTGGGAGGGTTTGCAAGCGGTTTTGCTCACTCAACTCCTCCTGGATCCACCAACTCCTCGGTATTGGTCCTTGGAATCTTCTTCTGTCTGCTGGTGACACTTGCCCCTAACCATGGTTAGGGGACGGGGTCGGCCACCATCGGCTGTGAGCGCGGCGAGGGGATCCCGTTCGGATCATGCAACGGCTTCTGAGGGTGCCGCGGCGGAAGACGGCCCAAACACCCGTGGTGGAGGAAGGGCGAGGGGACGAGGTTGCCGCGGAGGTCGAGGCCGGGGGAGGCAGAGTGCTACTCCAACGCCTCCGTCCTCCCCGGGGCTTGCTCCTGTGGCGACCCTCCATCTTGCTTTATGGGGCCCCACGTGTGCTTCTTGACTGCTACGAAGGTCGCTCGAGCGGCATTGGGAGATCCGCTTCGAGCGGCGGTGACGTTGGGGACGGCGGCGGCGGTGGCGCTCTTAGCAGGTCGGGAGCCCGGGGAGTCAAGTCGGAGTACGATCCCCCGAGCTATGACTGACCGCTGGCCTTGCTGTCGACGCCTGCTCACGCCTCTCCCCCTCCTGACCGGGGCCTGCATCGACGCCTTTTCTTTGGGGAGGCGCGAGCATTGGACCCGGCCCCTTCACCTCCTCCTGCTGCCCTGTCCCCCGGCGCAGTTCTTCACTATGCAATGCTGGTCCAGGAGAGACCAGCCTAGGTTGCGCCGGGGGATGGCCCGTCTTTTGGTCTTCTTGAACTTCACTCCTCCACGCGTGTCGGTCCTCGTCAAAAGACATGGTCTTTAGGTTAGGACGATCATGCTTTGTAAGTGAAGCCAAATGTATCCATTTATATGAATGAAAAAGACTGTTTTTCCCTTCTTCGATTCTGTTCTTTGTATGATTCGTTTTTGCATAATCTCGGAGCTTGCCGGCAACTACCGGCAAGGCTCCTTGCCGCGTTCGGTGCAACCATGTAAATCGCCAAGCACAGATTGAGACGAAATTGGGTGCTACATAGCCGCTTGCTCTGTTGATCAGGTTCGCAACTGTTTGAAGGCGTCTGTGGCCACTCAAGTCGTTTGAACGAGTTCGAAACAAAGACAAGGTGCACCGAACTTTGGGAATGTCGTAGTATGCACAAACTCCTCACACAAAGTTTGGAAAATTTCGAAGGGAAAAAGCAAAGGATCTATCTACTTCAGATCTGAATCTCAAACTTAAAAACTTATCTGTCCGCGCCGCGGTCGCGAGGCGCTTGAATCTTTTGCCGGGGCGTCGGAGCCCTTGGCAAGCAGGAAATCACCGGTCCTGGCGGTCTTTTCTCCGGCAAGGACTTCTTGCCGACGGTCCGTGACCGTTGCTTGGACAAAGAGCCAGCCAGGGTGTAACCCCTTTGCTTTCGGAGCCCCCGAGCTCGTCTTTGGGCGACGATGCGACGCTCTCAGGGGAGAAACATTCGCACTGGAGTGCGTGCCGGGGCTTCGGGATCGTGTGGCGCATCCTCAACGACTATGCATCGCTCTGTGGAGGTGCGTCCGCCGGAGTATGCATCGGGGCCTCTATGAAGCGCCGAGGCACGCCCTCGACTGCTGCGCGTTGCCCCCGAGCGACGCATCGGCCTGACGATGCTGCTCTTGGAGCCTCCGCCTCCCTGGCCCGCGCGCGCATGTACCAACGGGCTCGCGCAGGCCTTGGGAAGCCGTAGTAGAACAGGGAGCCCGCCGCGGTACCCCGTTTCCTGGGGAACGCGACATAGCGCCCACACTTTGATGGAGCCGATGTTGAGTTTCCTCTGATTCACGCGTCTCTCCCCCACCCCCTACCTGGCGCGCCAAAGATGTCGGCGATGCTAGGTCGACACCTATGGGGATCAACGTGATATCCTTGTGATCGTAGGGAAGGGAAAGACAACGGCAAGAGCAGATCTAATGATCAACACCCGTCAAGCCCTTCTTACCCAGGTTCGGGCCGCTTACGCATAAAACGCTACGTCCTGCTCGTCTGATCGTATTAAGCTGTTTTCATTGTTTGTTACAGTGATGATAACCGTATTCTTGGCCAATCTCCAAAGAGTCTAACCCCTTGTGAATGAGCTAAGGGCCTCCTTTTATAGGCAAAGGGGTCACCTACAGTGCTCGGTGGTAGGTTCACGAGATGTTACAGTGAACCTAGAGCGGTGCTTATCCATCTACCACTGTCAGGTGCATTAAATGCAGGTCTTGTCCCTGTCAGCTAAGTGCTGGTGAAGACATGTGTCCAGGTGTTTCGACACCTAGACGCCCCGCTGGCGCATGCGAAATGCGCTGGAACTCGGGGGGCGGTGGCACTGTGGCGAGGGCGGTCGCCCTCTAGTGCCTAGCCACGTCATCCCGGCAAGGGTGCTTGCCGGGGCCTTGGGTCTTCGTCCCGTCAAGGAAGCTAGCCGGGGGCTTCGGCTGTCTTCCCGGCGAGGGAAGCTCGCCGGGGTCTTGTTCTTGATGCGTTCATCACGTCCATTAAACGGACGTGGCCTTGGGTATCTTCCCGGCAAGGCAGGCTGGCCGGAGCCTTGTTTAACCTTGGGGGAGCATCTTGATTGGACTCTGCCACGCCCTGCAGTCGGGGGCTCTTCGTGCCTGTGCACAAGTCTGGGGCACTAGAGACCCCAATCTTTAGTGCACCGACAAACTTCTATTCGGAAATAAGCAAACATAACTCATTATGTTGTCTTCCTTGTCCAACATCAACCTTTTAGCATATAATACTTTAATGAGTGCTCACAATCATAAAATATGTCTAAGATAATAAATTTATATGTGAACCTCTATTTCTTTATTACTTCTTTTTAATTGCAACAATGACCAATAAATTTCTTTGTTAACTCACAACAAATTTCAATCAACATACTTTTTATATGTGAAGTCATCACTCACCATAAGATCATTATGTATGCTCTATTGCTTTGATTCTATACTTCTTTCTATTTCTTTTTCTCATGGTCATAGCAAGCAAGAAAAGCCCTTGACTCAAAACAACTCTTTGTTATATAACTCTCGGACTTGCTTACATAGGGGGGACAAAAAGAAAAACTCAAAACTAGAACACACTACAATTTTATTCTACTAGATCAAGATATAGCTAAAAGGATAGAACGAGAAGAAGAAGAAAAGAAAAAAAATGAAAAACAAAAACAAATAAAAGGTGTGATGGAGATACGATACCGGGGCACCTCCCCCAAGCTTGGCACAAGCGAAGTGGAGTGCCCATACCCATGTGTTCATTCGTCTTCGTTCAGAGGTGGTGATGTTTGAATTGTTTGTGAGGTTGAAGGTTTGTCCTGTGTCTTCCAAGGCATGGGCGCACCATCGTGAAAAGATGAACTAGTCTGTGGGATCCTCAAGCCTACAACCAAACTCATTTTCTTAAATCTGTATTTATACTCACTGTTTTGGTTTTGCAAGTCATAGATCTGGGCTTGGAGGTGCTCGATTTTGTCGTAAATCTTGAAGATGTGATCCCAGAGGTCCTTGGCGTCTAGCTTGTGCTTATGCGTAAACTCCGTGATTATCAGGTGACTGGCATTAAGTCCTCGTTCCACCATCCCTTGGCACTTGAAGACTTGTTGCTACATTGATTCGAGTCTTGTCTCCATCCTTCCGCTCTTCTTTGGCCCCTTAACATCACGGATGTGCAACACCCCCTCATGCATCTCAATGGTTTGAGGGTGTTGAAACACCTCCGAAAGGTAGGGGTTGATGACCCTCTCAAATAACTTGTCCTTCAGGGAACTTGAAGACGTCATGTTGGTCTAAATCTGTTATAGAAACAGCTCGAAACGAAAACAGGAGATATTGTCGAGATAGAGAGGTCAAAATCTTTGAGAGATTATATAATGAATTTTTGCCGACCCGAAGGAGTATTTGTTGGGTAACGTAGTAATTTCAACAATTTCCTACATAACACAAGGATCTATCTGTGGAGAAACCAGCAACAAGCACAGGGATAGAGCATCTTCATACCTTTGAAGATCGCTAAGTGTAAGCATTGCTAGAACGCGGTTGATGGAGTCATACTCGCCACGATTCAGATCGCGGTGGATTCCGATCTATGCACTGAACAACGGTGCCTCCGCGTTCAACACACGTGCAGCCCGGTGATGTCTCCAACGCCTTGATCCAGCAAGGAGGGAGGAGAGGTTGAGGGAGAGCTCGGACAACACGAAGGCATGGTGATGGTGGAGCTACGTGGCACTCCGATAGGGCTTCGCCAAGCACTATGGAGGACGACGAGGAGGAGGAGGAGGAGTTGGGCTACGCCGCGGCGGCCAAGGTGGAGGCACCCTAGGGTGGGCCTTGAGGCCCAAGGTGGCGTCCCGACGCCTAGGGTTTGGCCCCCTCCACCCCTTGCTGCATCGTGGGCTCTTAATGGTGGCGCAACAGCCCACCTAGGGG
Source organism: Hordeum vulgare subsp. vulgare (assembly GCF_904849725.1). NCBI lineage: Eukaryota > Viridiplantae > Streptophyta > Magnoliopsida > Poales > Poaceae > Hordeum > Hordeum vulgare. Next base: position 254,942,818 of record NC_058520.1, on the reverse strand, counting down.
CTGGTTCCCATCCACTTTTGGCCCATGTAGCAGCTTGGGGCTGGTGGGCCTTCCCGGTGGATCCCGTGAACCCTTCCGATGGTCCCGGTACATTACCGGTGTCGCCCGAAACACTTCCGGCGACCAAATCCTCACTTACTATATATAAATCTTTACCTATGGACCATTCCGGAACTCCTCGTGACGTCCGAGATGTCATCCGAGACTCCTAACAACCGTCAGTAACCACGTACAATATTTCCCTATAACCCTAGCGTCATCGAACCTTAAGTGTGTAGACCCTATGGGTTCGGGAAGCATGCAGACATGACCGAGACACCTCTCCGGTCAATAACCAACTTGGGTGTCTGGATATCCATGTTGGTTCCCACATGTTCCACGATGATCTCATCGGATGAACCACGATGTCGGGGATTCGATCAATCCCGTATGAAATTTCCTTTGTCTACCAGTATGATACTTGCCCAAGATTCGATCGTCGGTATCCCTATACCTTATTCAATCTCGTTGTTGGCAAGTCTCTTTACGCGTTCCGTAACACATCATCCCATGGCTAACTCCTTAGTCACACCGAGCTCAAAATGATGATGGATTACCGAGTGGGCCCAGAGATACCTCTCTGTCACACGGAGTGACAAATCCTAGTATCGATTCGTACAACCCAACAAACACTTTCAGAGATACCTGTAGTGCACCTTTATAATCACCCAGTTACGTTGTGACGTTAGATACACCCAAAGCACTCATACGGTATCTGGGAGTTGTACAATCACATGGTTTAAGGAAATGATACTTGACATTAGAAAATCTTTAGCACACGAACAACACGATCTAGTGCTATGCTTAGGATTGGGTCTTGTCCATCACATAATTCCCCAATGATGTGATTCCATTATCAATGACATCCAATGTCCATGATCAGGAAACCATGACCATCTATTGATCAACGAGCTAGCCAACTAGAGGCTCACTAGGGACACATTGTGATCTATATATTCACACATGTATTACGGTTTTCGGGTTAATACAATTATAGCATGAATAATAGACAATTGTCATGAACTAGGAAATATAATAATAACCACTCTATTATTGCCTCCAGGGCATATTTCCAACAGTCTCCCACTTGCACTAGAATCAATAATCTAGTTCACATCAGTATGTGATCGCAATGAATCTAACACCCATACAGTTTTGGGGTTCGTTCATGTTTTGCTTGTGAGAGAGGTTTATTAGTCAACGGATCTGAACCTTTCAGATTTGTGTGTGCTATACAAATTTCTATGTCATCCTGTAGATGCTTCTACCATGCGCCATTTTGGACCATTCCAAATCACTCCTCCACTATATGAATCCGGTTTACTACTTAGAGTCATCCGGATTAGTGACAAAACTTGCATCAACGTAACCCTTTACGACGAACTCTTTTATCACCTCCATAATCGAGAAAAATTCCTTAATCCAGTAGTTACTAAGGATAACTTTGACTGTTGTCCAGTGAACCATTCCTGGATCACTCTTGTACCCCTTGACTGACTCATGGCAAGGCACACTTCAGGTGCGGTACACAACATAACATACTTATAGAGCCTACGGCCGATGCATAGGGGACGACCTTCGTCCTTTCTCTTTCTTCTTCCGTGGTCAGGCTTTTGAGTCTTACTCAAATATACACCTTACAACATAGCCAAGAACTCCTTCTTTCCCGATCTATTTTGAACTCCTTCAAAAACTTGTCAAGGCATGTATTTCATTGAAAGTTCTATTAAGCACTCTGATCTATCTCCATAGATCTTGATGCCCAATGTTCAAGTAGCTTTATCCAGGTTTTCCTTGGAAAAACACTTTTCAAACAACCCTGTATGCTTTCCAGAAATTCTACATCATTTCCGATCAACAATATGTCTACCACATATACTTATCAGAAATTCTATAGTGCTCCCACTCACTCCTTTGGAAATACAAGTTTCTCATAAACTTTGTATAAATCCAAAAACTTTGGTCATCTCATCAAAACGTATATTCCAACTCTGAGATGCTTGCTCCAATCCTTAGAAGGATCGCTGGAGCTTTGCATACTTGTTAGCATCCTTTAGGATTGTGAAAACCTTCTGGTTGTATCAAATACAACCTTTCCTCGAGGAAACCGTCAAGGAAACAATATCTCACATCCTATCTGCAAGATTTCATAAAAAATGCAATAACTGCTAACATAATTCCAACAGACTTTCAGCATCGCTATGAGTGAGAAAGTCTCATCATAGTCAACTCTTCGAATTTGTCGGAAATGTCTTTGCGACAAGTCGAGCTTTATTAATGGTGACTTTTCACCATCATCGTTTGTCTTCCTTTTGAATATCCATTCGTAGTTAATAGTCTTATGACCATCAAGTAGTTCTTCCAAAGTCTATACTTTGTTTTCATACATGGATCCTCCCTCGGATTTCATAGCCTTCATCCATTGTCGGAATTCAGGCCCACCATCGCTTCTCCATTGCTCGTAGGTTCATTGTTGTCCAATAACATGACCTTCAAGACATGATTACTGTATCACTCTAGAGTAGTACGCGTCCTTGTCGACCTACGAGGTTTGGTAGTGACTTGATCAGAAGCTTTATGATCACTATCATCCGCTTCCACTTCAATTGGTGTAGGCACCATAGGAACAACTTCCTGCACCCTGCTACACACACTGGTTGAAGTGATGGTTCAACAACCTCATCAAGTTTCCACCATACTTCCACACAATTCTTTCGAGAGAAACTTTTCCCCGAGAAAGGACCCGTTTCTAGAAACAAGCACTTTTGCTTCCGGATCTAAGATAGGAGGTATACCCAACTGTTTTGGATGTCCTATGAAGATGCATTTACCCGCTTTGGGTTCGAGCTTATCAGGCTGAAACTCTTTCACATAAGCATCGCAGCCCTAAACTTTTAAGAAATGACAACTTAGGTTTCTCCAAACCATAGTTCATACGATGTCATCTCAACAAAATTACGTGGTGCCCTATTTAAAGTGAATGCGGTTGTCTCTAATGCCTAACCCATAAACGATAGTGGTAATTTGATAAGAAACATCATAGTATGCACCATATCTAATAGAGCACGACTATGACATACGGACACACCATGAGACTATGGTGTTCCAGGTGGCATGAGTTGTCAAACAATTTTCACGTGAAACAATTTTCACATTGTCTTAAATGTTTACCAAACTTGTAACTCAAATATATATGTTTATCTCCACGATCACATCATAGACATATTATCCTCTTGTCATGATGATCTTCAACTTCACTCTAAAATTACTTGAACCTTTCAATAATTCAGACTTGTCTTTCATCAAGTAAATATACTAGTATCTACTCAAATCATCTGTGAAGTAAGAACATAATGATATCCACTGCGTGCCTCACCACTCATTGGACTGCACACATCAAAATGTATTACTTCCAACAAGTTACTTTCTTGTTCCATCTTAATGGAAAACGAGGTCTTCAGTCATCTTGCCCATGAGTTATGATTTGCATCTCTCAAGTGATTCCAAACGATCCATCCGCATGGAGTTTCTTCATGCATTTATACATACAGGCATGGTTTGCATGTCTCAAACGTTTCAAAAATGAGTGAGTACAATGATCCATCAGCATGGAGCTTCTTCATGCATTTTATACCAATATGACTGAAGCAGCAATGCCACAAGTAAGTGGTACTATCATTACTACTTTGTATCTTTTGGCAACAATATTATGAACATGTGTGTCACTATGATCGAGATTCAATAAACCATTTATTTTAGGTGCAAGACCATTGAAGGTATTATTCAAGTAAACAGAATAACCATTATTCTCTTTAGATGAATAACCATATTGACATAAACATGATCCAATCATATCTATGCTCAACGCAAACACCAAATAACAATTATTTAGGTTTAACACTAATCTCGATGGTAGAGGGAGCGTGCGATGATTGATCATATCAACCTTGGAAACTCTTCCAACACACATCGTCACCTTGCTTTTAGCCAGTCTACGTTTATTCCGTAGCTTTTATTTCGAGTTACTAACACTTAGCAACTGAACCAATATCTAATACCCTGGTGCTACTAGGAGTACTAGTAAAGTACATATCAATATCATGTATATCCAATATACTCTTGTCGACTTTGCCAGCCTACTCATCTACCAAGGATCTAGGGTAGTTTCCCTTCAGTGACTGTTCCCCTCATTACAAAAGCACTTAGTCTCAGGCTTGGGTTCAACCTTGGGTCTCTTCACTAGATCAGCAACTGGTTTGTCGTTTAATGAAGTATCCCTCCATGCCCTTGCCCTTCTTGAAACTAGTGGTTTTACTAACCATCAACAATTGATGCTCCTTCTCGATTTCTACTTTCGCGGTGTCAAAGATTGCGAATATCTCAAGGATCATCATTTCCATCCCTGATATGTTATAGTTCATCATGAAGCTCCAGTAGCTTGGTGCCAGTGACTCTGGAGAACTATCACTATCTCATCTGGAAGATCAACTCCCACTCTATTCAAGCGATCATATCACTTAAACATTCTGAGTACATGCTCAATGTTTGAGCTTTTCTCCTTACTTTGTGGACAAAGAATCTTGTCGGAGGTATCATATCTTTCATTAAGGGCAAGTGCATGAAATCCCAATTTCGTCTCTTGGAACATCTCGTATGTCGTATGACGTTCGAAACGTCTTTAGCACCTCAATTCTAAGCCGTTTAAGAAATATGCATTGAACTATCATGTAGTTATCAAACACGTGTATGTCAGATGTTCGCACAATCCACATACCACACTTGGGGTTCAACACACCGAGTAGTGCATTAAGTACATAAGCCTTCTATGCACCAATGAGGACAATTCTCAGTTAACGGACCCAGTCCGCATAATTGCTACTTCTATCTTTCAACTAAGTTTTCTATAGGAACGTATCAAAACCCGTATTTCTATAGCGCAAGTTATAACATAATTTGCAAAGACTTATTTGACTATGTTCATGATAATTAAGTTCATCTAATGAACTCCCACTCAGATCGACATCCCTCTAGTCATTCAAGTGATACATGATCCACGTCGAGCAGCCCGTGTCCGATCATCATGTGAGACAGACTAGTCATCAATGGTGAGCATCTCCATGCTGACCGTATCAACCATACGACTCTTGTTCGACCTTTCGGTCCCCCGTATTCGAGGCCATGTATGTACATGCTAGGCTCGTTGAGTCAACCTATGTGTTTCGCGTGTGTAAACTGGCTTACACCCATTGTATGCCAACGTTAGAATCTATCACACCTGATCATCACGTGGTGCCTCGAGACAACGATCCTTTGTAATGATGCACACTTAGGGGAATACATATCTCGAAATTTTAATGAAGGATCATCTTATCTTTGCTACAGTCGTTCTAAGCAATAAGATGAAAAACATGATAAACATCACATGCAATCATATAGTGACATGATATGGTCAATATCATCTTGCTCCTTTGATCTCTATCCTCGGGGCACCATGATCATCATTGTCACCAGCATGACACCATGATCTCCATCATTGTGTCTCCGTGAAGTCGTCACGCCAACTATCACTTCTTCTACTATAGCTAAAATTTAGCAATAAAGTAAAGTAATCACATGGCGTTGCATCTCATACAATAAATCAAGACAACTCTTATGGCTCTTGCCGGTTGTCGTACTCATCGACATGCAAGTCGTGAATCCTATTACAAGAGCATGATCAATCTCATACATCACATATGTAACATCACATCCTTTTGGCCATATCACATCACATAGCATACCCTGCAAAAGCAAGTTGGACGTCCTCTAATTGTTGTTGCAAGTTTTATGTGGCTGGTTAGGGTTTTAGCAAGAATGTTTCTGACCTACATGACAGCCACAACGTTGACATGCCAATGCTATTTACCCTTCATGAGGACCCTCTTCATCGAATCTGATCTGACTAAAGTGGGAGAGACAGACACCCACTAGCCACCTTATGCAAGAAGTGCATATCGCTCGGTGGAACCAGTCTCATGTAAGAGTATGTGTAAGGTCGGTCCGGGCCGCTTCATACCACGATGCCGCCGAATCAAGATAAGACTAGTAACGGCAAGCAATTGCAAAACTCAGTGCCCACAACTTTTGTGCTCTACTCGTGCATAGAATCTACGCATAGAACCTTGGCTCGGATGCCACTGTTGGGTAACGTAATAATTTCAAAAATTTTCTACGTAACACAAGGATCTATCTATGGAGGAACCATCAACAAGAACAGGGGTAGAGCATATTCATACCTTTGAAGATCGCTAAGCAGAAGCGTTGCTAGAACGCGATTGAGGGAGTCGTACCCGCAACGATTCAGATCGCGGTGGATTCCGATCTATGCACCGAACAACGGTGCCTCTGCATTAAACACACGTGCAGCCTGGTGCCGTCTCCTACCCCTTGATATAATAAGGAGGGAGGAGAGGTTGAGGGAGACCTCCAGCAGTATGATGGCATGGTGACAATGGAGCTACGTAGCACTCCGACAGGGCTTCACCAAGCACTACGGAGGACGAGGAGGAGGAGGAGTACGACTGCATCGTGGAGAGAGGCAATTGTGTCTCAAAATAGCCCCAAAACTCTCACTATATATAGGAGGAGAAGGAGGAGGGTGCCCACCCTTAGGGTTTCCCACACTAAGGGGTGCGGCAGCCCTAGATGGCTTTGGGGCGGCGGCCAAGCTGGAGGCGCCCTAGGGTGGGCCTTGAGGCCCAAGGTGGCATCCCCACGCCTAGGGTTTAGCCCCCTCCACCCCTTGCTGTGCCTTGGCCCCTTAGTAGTGGCGCACTAGCCCGCCTAGGGGCTGGTTCCCATCCAATTTTGGCCCATGTAGCAACTTGGGGCTGGTGGCCCTTCCCGGTGGACCCCCGGAACCCTTTCGATGGTCCCAGTATATTACCGGTGTCACCCCAAACACTTCAGGCGACCAAGTCCTCACTTCCTATATATAAATCTTTACCTCCGAACCATTCGTGACGTCCGAGATCTCATCTGGGACTCCGAACAACCTTCGTAACCATGTACACTATTTCCATATAACCCTAGCATCATCGAACCTTAAATGTGTAGGCCCTACGTGTTCGGTAAGCATGCAGACATGACCGAGACACCTCTCCGGCCAATAACCAACAGCGGGGTATGGATATCCATGTTGGTTCCCACATTTTCCACGATGATCTCATCGGATGAACCACGATATCGGGGATTCGATCAACCCCGTATGCAATTCCCTTTGTCCACCATTATGATACTTGCCCGAGATTCAATCGTCGGTATCCCTATACCTTGTTCAATCTCGTTGCCAGCAAGTCTCTTTACTCGTTTTGTAACACATCATCCCGTGGCTAAATCCTTAGTTACACTGAGCTCAATATGATGATGGATTACTGAGTGGGCCCAGAGATACCAATCCGTCACACAGAGTGACAAATCCCAGTCTCGATTAGTACAACCCAACAGACACTTCCGGAGATACCTGTAGTGCACCTTTATAATCGCCCAATTACGTTGTGACGTTTGATACACCCAAAGCACTCCTACGGTATCCGGGAGTTGTATAATCTCATGGTCTAAGGAAATGATACTTGACATTAGAAAAGCTTTAGCAGACGAACAACACGATCTAGTGCTATTCTTGGGATTGGGTCTTTTCCATCACATCATTCCCCAATGATGTGATCCCGTTAGCAATGATATCCAATGTCCATGATCAAGAAACCACGACCATCTATTGATCAAGGAGCTAGCCAACTAGAGGATCACTAGGGACACATTGTGATCTATATATTCACACATGTATTACGGTTTCCGGTTAATACTATTATAGCATCAATAATAGACAATTATCATGAACTAGGAAATATAATAATAACCACTCTATTATTGCCTCTTGGGCATATTTACAACAATATTCCATAAGAAAACGGAGTTCGGAGGGTGCACGGGATGGCCACAAGCCTGCAGGGCGCGGTCAGGGGGTAGGCCGCGCCCCTGGGCTTGTCGCCTCCTCGTGCACGCTTCGAACTTCTTTAAATTTTCGTAATTTTTAAATATTCCAAAACTGGTAAAAATTGCCATGGAAAGCGTATTGGAGTCTGTTTGCTTACCATAGCACGTACCATTTCTTTTCGGAGCCCGAGACGTTCTGATAGGTCTCCCTAATGTACTTTTTCGGGGTTACAGTATTGGTAATATTAGTTTCAACATTCATGGGAGTACCTGACATATAATGTTTGATTCTTTTCCCATTTACCACATTCGGATTTGTGCCTTAGGCATTGTTTATCTTGATGGCACCAGAATCATACACTTCCTCGACAATGTAAGGACCTTCTCATTTGGAGAGAAGTTTTCCTGCAAAAAATCTTAAACGGGAGTTGTATAGCAAGATATGATCACCTACATTGAATTCACACTTTTGTATCCTTCTATCATGCCATCTCTTAACCTTTTCTTTCAACAACTTGGCATTCTCATAGGCCTGGGTTCTCCATTCATCAAGTGAGCTAATGTCAAATAACCTTTTTTCACCAGGAAGTTTGAAATCATAATTAAGTTCTTTAGTTGCCCAATAGGCTTTATGTTCTAGCTCTGGAGGTAAGTTACATGCTTTACCATAAACCATTTTATAAGGAGACACACCCATAGGGTTTTTGTAAGTGGTTCTATAAGCCCATAATGCATCGTCAAGTTTCTTAGACCAATTCTTTCTAGATCTATTAACGGTCTTTTGCAAGATCAATTTAATTTCTCTATTGCTCAATTATACTTGCTCACTAGATTGAGGATGATAAGGAGATGCAACTCTATGATTAACATCATACCTAGCAAACAATTTACGGAAATCACCATGAATAAAGTGTGAACCACCATGAGTCATTAAATATCTAGGGACTCCAAATCTAGGGAAAATAACTTCTTTCAGCATTTTAATAGAAGTGTTATGATCAAAACTACTAGTTGGAATAGCTTCTACCCACTTAGTAACATAATCAATAGCAACTAGAATATGAGTATACCCGTAGGATTTTGGAAGAGGTCCCATATAATAAAAACCCCAAAGATCAAATGGTCCAATAACTAGAGAGTAATTCATAGGCATTTCCTGACGTCTACTAATATTACCTATTGTTTGACATTCATCACAAGACAAGACATACTTATGAGCATCCTTGAAGAGGGTAGGCCAGTAAAAACTAGATTGTAATACCTTGTGTATAGTTCTATCTCCAGCGTGATGTCCTCTGTAGGCCTCGGAGTGACACTTGTGTAGGATCTGTCCCTGTTCATGCTCAGGTACACCACGTCTAATAATACCATCTACTCCTTCTTTACAAAGGTGTGGATCATTCCAAAAGTAATGTCTTAAATCATAGAAGAACATTTTGTTTTGTTGGTATGTGAAGCTAGGTAGTATAAATTTAGCAACAATGTAATTAGCATAATCAACATACCAAGGAGCATTGCGTGAAGCATTTATAATAGCTACGGTGTCATCAGGAAAGCTATCATCAATAGGTAGTGGATCATCAAGAACATTTTCTAATCTAGACAAGTTATCTGCTACGGTGTCATGAGCGCCCTTTCTATCAATAATATGCAAATCAAATTCTTGTAGTAGAAGGACCCATCTAACAAGTCTAGGTTTAGCATCTTTCTTTTCCATAAGGTACTTAATAGCAGCGTGATCAGTATGAACAGTTAGTTTGGAATGAACAATATTGTCGGATTTCGGGATCCGCAAAACCCTAAGGATTCGAACTCAGGGGCGCCCACGGAGTCCAATTAGCAGCTTCGGTTCACCCGACTAGCAACTCGATGAACAAAGCAAATAACTCACTCGATGGCGAGGAAGACAAAGGACACGGTAGTTTACCAGGTTTGGGCCGCTGGGAAGCGTAATACCCTACTCCTGCTTTGGTGGATTGCCTCACGAGGAGGTTGGTGGATGAACTAGTACAGTCCTTGTGATCCTCCCGAGGCCCGATCGCCTTGGGTCGTGCTGGTGGGAGGATGAATGGTCTCGCCCCCTCTATGAAGCAACCTATGCCCTATTTATAGTGGCGGCCCCGGTCCTCTTACCTTATAGTTTCAGCGGGAAGGGATCCCACAGCGGCCTATTTCGAAGGGGGACAAGGGAACATGCCCCCTGCCCAAAGGTTGTCTTCGCGTGCAAAGTAGTTGCCCGTGCTGCACGGACGGGCCCCGGGAATGACGTCCTCCCTATTGGCCGGCGGCGACTGCTTTGTCGCACCAGAAATGAAACCTTTGGAAGATGCTTTTCCCCTTTGCACTAAAGGGGAAACTGCGCCGTCCTGCTGCATGCTGCTTGCCTGTCCTTCCCATGCTTCATCCTTGACTCCTGAGGCCGAGCCTTGCCTCGGAATGTCTGCCGCTCCGGAGGGGTCCTGAGGGGCCCCCTGCGGGTCTTGATGTCGTTCCTCCTCGCGAGGCTTGACCCCTTGCGAGGGCCTTGCCTTGAGTGATGCCGAGCCTGTGGGCGTTTACTTGGTGAAGTGGGCCAGCCCTGGGCCGTAGACAGGAAGGTCTGGGTACCGCCATTCCCAGAATGCCGACAGTAGCCCCCGGGCTGGCATCCTTGCGAAGCATTGGGGGCAGCCAGAAGCATCGCGGGCCCTAAATGTCTGCGGACCAAGCTCCACACGCACTGTGTAGCCAAGTGGCAACGCCCCTAGTTCCAGAGGCGTCCGGAGATGCGCTTGGTCAAACTGACGCAACACCTGGATGCTGCGCCAGCCATCATTCCTCCTTGGAGGCGACGCCTGTGCACACATAGCGCAGGCGCGCCCCCTCATGAACCGTGTGTGTCTGGGAACGCGAGAGGGCGCCAGCCCATTCTCGGTGACTTATTTAACCTGGCGAGGGCGATAAGGCTCACATTGCCTCCATCTTCTTCGTCTTCCACCTTGAACCCTCCATTCCCTCAGCATGGCGCCGATGAGGAGATACCCTGCCGCCGGGAAGGGGAAGGCTTCCAGTGAGGGTCTTGCTACCCCACCTACCAAGAGGGCCCGAGGCCGCCCTCATAAGTATGCGTCGGTGTCGGTGCAGGCCTCCGGTGGGCGCGGTCGTGGCTCCGCCCTTCCCGAAATCACCATCAGCGACACCGGTGGTGCGCCAGTGAGAGTGAGAATGCGCGGCGACCGAGGTGGAAGGTCGGTGGTGGCCACCAGGCCGCCGCTCCCGTGACTCCATTCAGCTGACACGGCGATGGAGTTCGTGACATGAGTGTATATGCCGGAGATCTCCAGGTTCCAACTCCCAAGCTTCTTCGCGAAGGCGCTGCTGAACGGCGGGCTTTCACACCTCCGGCTGCAGGCCAACGGCTGCTACGGTGGTGCGTCGTGTGTGGAGGTCGAGGTCACCCCCGCGGATACGTGTATCTGAAACGCGGGTGGCAGGCATTCGCCTGTGCGTGAGGCTTGAAGGGGAGGCACTACCTCCACTTCAAGTACGACGGGGAGGCGACCCTCTTCGTCAAGATCTCCGGGGACGAGGGCGAGTGTGTGGGTTGCTGCTCGGAGGACGCCAGCCAGGGCGATTCCATGGATGAGCCCATCTCCGGCGGTGGGCGCCGCACCTCCAGTAGCAGCGACACCCCCTCCGTGAGGATCCCGAGCGACAGAGCTACGACAAGCCGCCTCGCCGCTGTGCCCGGACCTCGGGGATGAGCCCCCAAGCACGGCGCAACCCGTCTGCTCCTGCGGTGCCTGTGAAGGAGGAGGAGGACACTGACTGAGGGTCATCATGTGGGTGTCGGACTGCTACGGCGACATCCCTCCTCCGGGATCTCCATCGCTAGTTGTCTCCTCCTTGCTTTTGGTCCTGCGTCCATGAAAACTAGGATTGGCCCTTCGGGCATGTAATGGATTTGGGAGGCCGTCCCTTTTGTTAGTGTTGTTGCTTCTCTGTTGGTTCAGATACTTAAATTGCTACGCTTGCAGTGAACTTCTTTATTTTGACGCATGACTACGGCGCTCGAGGGACTTGTTGATCGGTTGCTTTCTCCTTGCTGCGGGTGAAGTGGGTCGATGCTCTATGTCAGCAGGCCCCGGTCCCACACATTTTCCTGCCGTTGTGAGGCGTGACCCGTTACCAAGGTCGCTCCTCATGGGGCAAGACCCTAATCCCCTGATGCCGATCGGATACACTTGGACGACACTAGGGCGGCGAAGTGGCTTTTCAACCGGTGAGGATCCTGAGGCACAATGCTCAGGAGCCCCCTTAGAAAATCAAGTGGCTCTACATCGGCAGGTCCCAGTCCTGCACATTTCCCTGCCATGAGGCACGACCCGTCAAGGTCATCCCTCGTGGAACAAGGCCCTGGCACCCGGGTACCTGGTCGCTTTGTGACCGGTAAGGTTCCCGAGGCACGATGCTCAGGAGCCCCCTTGGACGTCCGAGATGCCCTCGCGAATTTTGTTTTCTGGAGATCCCTAGCCTGCATTCAGGAAGCTGTGCGTCGGCAGGTCCCAGTCCCGCTCATTTCCCTGCCATCGTGACGCGCGACCCGTTACCAAGATCGTTCCTCACGGGGCGAGGCCTTGGCACGAGGGTGCCAAGTGGCTTGTGACTGGTAAGGCTCCTGAGGCGCGGTGCTCAGGAGCTCCCTTAGGCGCTCAAGCTATCCCAAGAGAAACAACTGTTGTAAGAAAAGACCAAATGTGTTTCCTCTCCAGGATGGTGCGCCGAGCCGTGAATAGGACTCTTGAGCGGGTATCAGATGGCATGAGTCTGCCGACTCGTCCGTGAGTGCCACGCGAGGGTCCGGGCACCAAGGCCTTGGCGAGGTGCCGAAACCGTGCCACTAGCTCCTGCTCGCGGGGTACGAGTCGGTGGGGACATGTGAATGCTCAACTCAGCGGAAGAGGGCGTGCTACGAAGAGAAGCAAAGAAAATGAGTTTTCGCAAAGGCTTCATTTGGAAAGGCCCCGAGTTTGATTTCATAAACATCGGCAAATGCAAACCAGAAAAAAGGCAAATGCAAGCCGCGTCCGGCGCCTAATCTATTTTCTGCCTCCGTCGCCCCCAGTGCTGAGCATACGGCTTCCACTAGGCGTCAGGTGGACCCCTTCCGCGTCCTCGGGCGCCCCTAGGCGTATACAACCTCAGCTCGTTATTACGTGAGAGTGTCACGATGGGGGTGTATATGGGAGGTCGCGAGGATGCTTTGGCCTCACGAGTGTCCCTACCCCCGAGGCATTGGGGCCTGAGGTTCTGGAGTCAATGGTGGACTGTGTTGATTTCCTCTATCTTCCCCACTAGGCGTGGGATACACCCCTTCTGCATCCTCGGGGGGGGGGGGGCTGGGCGTATACAGCCTCGGCTCGTTATTACGTGAGAGTGTCACGGGATGAAGTAGGTTCCAGAAGAATTGAAGGACGATGCAGGGTCGATGCAAAGGTGACGCGGGGCAGCGTAGAGGCAGTGCAGAGTCGTTATGGGTAGAACTTGAGGAGGTGTTGGATGTTCCAGGTGTTCTAGACGGGGACTCCTTCTTGAGTCTCCAGACGCAAGGGGCCTCGCCTGGAGACGTGGATGACCTTGAATGGGCCCTCCCACATGGGCGAGAGCTTATGCAAGACCTCCCTCGACTGGACCCGCCTCAGGACGAGGTCGCCAACTTCGAGGGTCCTGGAGCGGATGTTGCGGTAGTGGTAGTGCCGTAAGGTCTGTTAGTACCTCACGGCTCGAAGGGAGGCCCAACGGCGCACCTCCTACCTTTGAATCTCATCACTTTGAGACCCCACAGGACCTCCGCATTGGCGCGCTTCGTCTGGCCATTGCTCCACGGATGGGCCACCGATGCATAGCATATATGCGTACCGAGGTTAGCACAGTAAATATTGAAGAGCTGACTGGTGAACTGTGAACTGTTATGGTTGATGATGCGGTTGGGGACGCCGAAGCGCCACACGAGGCCCTTGATGAACTTGACGGCCGACCCGACCGGGATGGTGCGCACGGGCTCCACTTCCGCCCACTTGGTGAATTTGTCGATGGCGACGTAGAGGTAGCGGAATCCCCCCGCCGCCCGAGGGAAGGGACACAGTATGTCCTACCCCCAGACTGCAAAGGGCCAGGAAAGCGGGATGGTCTGGAGGCCTCGGGCAGGCTAGTGGATCTACTTGGCGTGGAACTAGCAAGCCTCGCAAGACCGGACTAACTCGGTGGCGTCGTCCAACACCATGGGCTAGTAGAAACCTGACCTGAACGCCTTACTTGCGAGCGTACGCGAAGATGAGTGGTGCACGCAGTCCCCTCCGTGGATGTCGGCCAGTAGCTTGCGCCCCTGCTCCCTGCAAATGCACCATAGCGCGACGTCGTTCGGGCACCTGCGATACAGGGCGCCGTCTCGTAGGCAATAGGTCGAGGCTTGTCATGCCACACGCTCCGCATCTTCCTCCTTCTCCGGCAATGTGCCGTGGAGCAGGTACGTCCGAAGTTCATGCATCCAATCATCGGCCCGAGCCTCGATGGCCAGGAGCAGTCGAGCCCCCAAAGCCTGGCCGCGGTCCGGAGCCCCCGAAGATGGTGCCGGGGGAGTTCCTCTCCGCGTGGCATCGGGTCCTCAGGCGACGGCGTCGCAGAAGGCTTGTAGAGTCGATCCTCAAAGACGCCTCACTCTTGAGCCTCGCGACGCGAATCTCTCTTGGCGATGCCGTCCGCCTCCTTGTTTTCGCTAGCTAGACGTGTTGCAGCTCCAGGCCCTCTTGCAGATATGCCTCCATGTGTTCGTCCTTGGGTGTGTACTCTTTGTTGGTGAAGTTGACGAGGAGCTGAGAGTCGCTCATCACAGTGAGGCGCCGGACCCCCAAGGCTGCTGCCGCCTTGAGGCCGGTGATGAGGCCCTCGTACTCCGCTATGTTGTTGGAGACCTTCTCCCCTCGCTGGAAGCAGAGCTGTATGGCGTAACGAAGCTTGTCTCCCATCGGGGAAGTGAGTAGGACGCCAGCTCCCGCTCCTCTTCGCGTGAAGGCTCCGCCGAAGTGCATGGTCCATCCCTCGGGTGCCTCTGCACCGGGGGCAAGGGATTGGCTCCCTTCCAGCCCTCGGTCTGGTGTGTCTGTCCACTCCGCCATGAAGTCAGCCACGACCGTTCCCTTGATGACCCTGGTCGTGCTGAATTCGATGTTGAAGGCCTGAAGCTTAATGTTCCATTCGGCGACCCTTCCTGTTGTGTTTGGGTTGTGCAGGATCTTCTCTAAGGGGCAGGCGGAGACGACCTTGATCAGGTGTCCCTGAAAGTAGTGATGCAGCTTGCACGAGGCGACGAGTAGCGCCAGTAGGAGCTTTTGCTGCATGGGGTAGTGCGAGCATGCGTCTCGCGGTACCGTGCTAACGAAGTACACCAGGTGCTCCACGAGGGTGCGTCCGCCCGGGGCGTCATGCTCCTCAGCGACTTAAGGAGGTTGGGGTGTTTCATCGTCTGGAGGAGGAACCAGGGCCCCAGGAGGGCCTAGCTCATTGTGGTATGATCCTGCAGTCTAGGCCTCAGGTTCCTCTGCTTGCGGGGGAATTGGAGCTCGTGAGTCATGTGAGCCCCCACACGCTGCGGGTGGGCATCCGCCGGGGCTCCTTGAAGCAGCGCACTTAATGGTTCGTTCCTCCCTTACTACCACCAATGCGACGCTGGCAGAGTGGGGGGGAGGGTGGCAGCAAGCCCGCAAGGTACAAAAGCAGAGGCTCCCGAGGTCGAGGCGCCACCATGACCGGCGGGCTCGTGAGGTAATGCTTGAGATCGTCGAAGGTGGCGTCGGCCTCCGGGGTCCACTCGAAGGGCCCCTTTCTTTTCATGATCTAGCAGAAGGGCAGGGCCCGCTCGCGAAGCTTGGAGATGAAACGACTCAAAGAGGTAACACACCCCGCCAACTTCTGCATCTCCTTGAGGCTTGTGGGCGCGCTCATCTTGTTTATGGCATTGACCTTCACTGGGTTTGCCTCGATCCCGCGGTGCGATACCAGGAAACCAAGAAGCTTGCCCGACGGGACCTTGAAGACGCACTTCTCGGGGTTGAGCTTCACGTTCACCTCCCGAAGGCTGGCGAAGGTCTCCTCTAGGTCGTCCACCATGGTTCTTTCCTGTCTTGAATTGACCACGATGTCGTCGACGTAGGCCTCTGCATTCCTCCCGAGATGCGGTCCCAGGGTGATATGCATTAGCTGCTGGAAGGTTGCCTCGGAGTTCCGCATCCCGAAGGGCATGCACTCATAGCAGTATACCCCACACGGAGAGAGGAAAGCTGTCTTCTCGATGTCCTCCACCACTATCTTTATCTGGTGGTAGCCCGAGAATGCGTCCAGGAAGCACAAGAGATCGCACTCCATGGTGCAGTCCATGATCTGGTCGATGCGTGGTAACGGGAATGGGTCTAGAGGGTAGGCCTTGTTGAGGTTGGTGAAGTCAACGCGCATGCGCTCCTTCCCGCACTTCTTCGGGACAACCACCGGGTTGGCCACCCATTCTGGGTAGCGCACCTCTTGAATGATCCCTGCCTCCTTCAGCTTGTGTACCTCCTGAGCGATGAACACCTGCTTCTCCGGGGCTTGCCTCCTTGCCTTCTGCTTCACTAGATGCGCGTCCGGGCACACTAAGAGCTGGTGCTCGATGACGTCCCTCGCGACTCTCACCAGGTCGGAGGCGCTCCAGGCGAACATGTCCTTGTTCGCCCTGAGAAATCCCATCAACGCTTTCTCTTGATCTTGAGGGAGGTTCGCGATGATGGTGAAGGTGGGAGCCAAGCTTCCTTCATTCATCGGAACCTTCTTCGTCTCCGCCCGGTCCTGGGAGAACAACTGCTTCTTCTTCATGGGCGCGATGTCGTGGACATTTCCTGGGTCCTCCGCGGCACACGTCTCGCCCCTGAGGTTGGCACGCGCCACGACCGCGGCTTTGTGTGAGAGATCGAGCACCCGTGAGGCGTCCTTGATGTCCCCCATGATGGTGAGCATGACGCCGCTCCTGGGTATCTTGACAACGTTGTAGCCCGGGTGCGTCACCGCCATGAACTGCGCGAAGGCGGGGTAGCTGAGTATTGCGTTATATGGTAGGTGGATGTGGGCGATGTCGAAGTCGATCTGCTCGGTACGGAAGTTGGAGTGGGTGCCGAATGTGATGGGGAGAAGAATCCGTCCCACGGGGGTGACGGATCCTGCCACCACCCCAAAGAAGGGCTTTGAGGGCGCAAGCCGCTCCCGGGGTAACCGCAGCGCGTCGAAGGCCTCCACGGAGATGACGTTGAGGCCCGCGCCGCCGTCGATGAGGTCTTTGGAGATGGCCAAGCCGGATATGGTCGGCGTGCACATCATGGGAAGCGTCCCGGTGGCCGTCGTGGCCTTGGGGTGATCGTCAGGGCCAAAGGTGACGTTGACCTGTGGCCATACACGACATTCCGGGGGCTCGGGCCTTGGGTGAGCCCCCCCCCGCGCTGCAGGAAATGCTTGACGTGACGGGCAGAAGGTGGCGCCTACCATCCGCCGATAACGCATGCGACCGCAGGAGCGGCCGTGCTCGCTCAGACGCCGCTGCAGACCAGCGGCCATTGGTGGTTGCACTTGCCATGGAGTCACCGAGTCGAGATCTGGCTCTTACTACTGGCATGGAGGCTCCGACACGCGCCGCCTACCTGGCGCGCCAAATGTCGGAATTCGGGCTCCGCAAAACCCTAAGGATTCGAACTCTGGGGCGCATGCGAAGTCCAATTAGCAGCTTTGGTTCACCTAACTTGCTACTCTATGAACAAAGCAAAGAACTCACTCGATGGTGAGGAAGACAAAGGACATGACAGTTTACCCAGGTTCGGGCCGCTGGGAAGCATATTACCCTACTCTTGCTTTGGTGGATTGCCTCACGAGGAGGTTGGTGAATGAACTAGTAAAGTGCTTGGGAGCCTCCGGAGGCCCGATCGCCTTGGGTCGTGCTGGTGGGAGGATGAATGGTCTCGTCTCCCTCTACGAAGCAACCTATGCCCTATTTATAGTGGCGTCCCCGGTCCTCTTCCCTTATAGGTTCGGCGGGAAGGGATCCCACAGCGGCCAATTTCCAAGGGGGACAAGGGAACATGCCCCCCCCCGCCCAAAGGTGGTCTTCGCGTGCAAAGTAGTTGCCCGTGCTGCAGGGACGGGCCCCGGGAATGACGTCCGCCCTACTGGCGGGTGGCTACCACTTTGTTGCACTAGAAAGGAAACCTTCGGAAGATGCCTTGGGGACCCTCATATGCCCTTCCCCCTTTGCACTAAAGGGGAAACTACGCCGTCCTGTTGTATGCTGCTCGCCTATTCTTCTCATGAGTCATCCTTGAGTCCTGAGGCCGAGCCTTGCCTCAGAATGTCCGCCGCTCCGGAGGGGTCCCGAGGGGGCCCCTGCGGTTCTTGATACCATTCCTCCTCGTGAGGCTTGGCCCCTCGCGAGGGCCTTGCCTTGAGTGACGCAGAGCCTGTGGGTGTTTAGTTGGTGAAGTGGGCGAGCCCTGGGCCACAAACAGGTAGGTCTAGGTACCCCCATTCCCAGAACACCGACAAAATAAGGTCTAAAGTTATCGCAAGAAAACACAATTACTTAAAATTCATTTTCACTGGCAACGTAGTTTCTTTGAGCGCTGTCTAGAGTTTTGCTAGCATAATGGATGTCATTTAATTTCTTATCAACTCTTTGTGAATAACAGGTGCAGTAATCAAGGATTTCTTAAGAATTTCAAATGCTTCTACACAATCATCATAAAAAACGAAGGGAACATCCTTTTGCAAAAAGATTTGTGAGAGCCTTAGAAATTTTAGAGAAGTCTTTAATAAATCTCCTATAAAAACCAGCATGACCAAGGAAACTTCTTATAGCTTTGATATATGTTGGACACGACATTTTTTCAATAGCATCAACTTTAGGTTTATCAACTTCAATACCTTTTTCAGAGATTTTGTGTCCCAAGACGATGCCTTCATTAACCATAAAGTGACACTCCTCCCAATTCAAGACAAGATTAGTTTCTTCACATCTCTGCAAAACTCGATCAAGGTTGCTCAAGCAATCATCAAAAGAAGTTCCGTAAACGGAAAAATCATCCATGAAAACCTCAACAATCTTTTCACAAAAGTCAGATAATATAGCCATCATACATCTTTGAAAGGTATCAGGTGCATTGCATAAACCAAAAGGCATACGTCTATAAGAAAAGGTATCGAAAGGGCAAGTAAAAGTGGTTTTATCTTGATACTCTTTTGATACAGGTATTTGAGACACTACAGGAATTAGCTTCTTTGTCGTCTGCCATCACAGACGGCAAAGAGTAAATCCCGGACGGCAAAGAGAATATCACACACGGCAAAGAATCTCATGGCCGGAAAAATTTCTGCGTCAGCCTACGACGACATCGTAGCTTCTTTGCCGCCTGTCTCCCCAAAGCGGATGGCAAAGAGCTTTGCCGTCAGCTTTTCATAGGAGCAGTCGGCAAAGTGATCGAGACGGCAGCCGACAGGCGTTGCCTCTGTTAGGGGCTAACGGAGGCTTTGCCGTCTGCCTCCCCCTCTTCTTTGTCGTCTGCCTCCCCCCTCTTCTTTGCCGTCTGCCTCCTCCTCCTCCCCCCTCCACTCTTTGCCGTCTGCCTACCCCTCCCCCCACCCTCCTCTGTTCCCTCTTCTTTGTCGTCTTCCCCCTGGAAGCAGACGACGAAGATATTATATGGCCAGCTGCTACTGCCCAGGTTGCACAGCTGGGCGCCACGTGGCACCTTTGCCGTCGGTGAGCTGACGGCAAAGGCCTTTGCCATCAGCTGGCAGACGGCAAAGAGCCTATATTGTCACATTTTTTTTATTTTTTCTATTTCACAGCACATATACATATAATGCATAGCACATATATGATAAATAGGTCACAACACATATATGATATACATATAAAGCTCATCAATGCCATTTGTTCATCAACGTACATCCCATATATCAAAAGAACCAACACATACAAAGTTTCATCCATATATACATACATATAGTTGCACATATATTGTTCATCCATATGTACATATACATATAGTTCCACATTGTTCATCAACTCAAATAAAAACGGAAACTAAAGCACTCCAATGCCAGCTTCCATGCATGTAGTACATCCAATCTGCAAAATGGGAATAAGAAAGTCAGAAGAAGAAGAACAACAACATATATATGACAAATAAGCTAAATTTAAGAAGAAAGATAAGAAGGAAGAAGAGAACAAGGAGAAGAAAAACAAGAAGGAGGAGGAGGATGAGGAGGAGGAGGAGAAGGGGAAGGAGAAGGAGAAGGAGGAGGAGAAGAAGAAAAAAGAAGAGAAGGAGAAGGACAAGAAGGAGGAGAAGAAGAAGGAGAGAAGAAGAAGGAGAAGAAGGAGGGCTCCTTCTCCTTCTTCTCCTCCTTCTCCTTCTTCTTCTCTTCTTCTCCTCCTCCTCCTTCTTCTTCTCCTTCTCCTTCTCTTCTTCTCTTCTTCTTCTTCTTCTTCTTCTTCCTTCTTTTCATTTCTCCTCTTTTCCTCTTCTTGGAGCTAAATTAGCTAACTATGTCTTTTTGGAGCTAAATGGGCAAATTATGTCATTATAGAGGAAAACAAGCTAAGTATATAATATTAATGAGCTAACCAAGGTTCTTATGCCATTTTGAGCTTATAATGTCTTTTAGGAGCTAAATTGGCTAATTATATCATTGTTGGGGGAAATTAAGGCAAGGACAATATGAAAGAGGAGAAGAAAGAGGAGGAGGAGGAGGAGAAGAAGAACAAATAAAGAAGAAGGAGGACCAGGAGGAGGAGGAGGAGAAGGACTAGAAGGTCCTTGGCCTTCTCCTCCTTCTCCTCCTCCTCCTCCTCCTCCTCCTTCTTCTCTTCTTCTTCTACTTGTTTCTTTTCATTTTTCCTATTTCTTCTCCTCTTCTCCTCTTCTTGGAGCTAAATTAGCTAACTATGTATTTTTGGAGCTAAATGGGCTAATTATCCCATTTTAGCGGAAAACAAGCTAAGTATATAATATTAATGAGCTAACCGAGGTTCTTATGCCATTTTGAGGTTATTATGGCATTTTGGAGCTAAATGGGCTAATTATGTCATTGTTGGGGAAATTAAGGCAAGGAGAATATGAAATAGGAGAATAAAGAGGAGGAGGAGGAGAAGAAGAAGAAATAAAGAAGAAGGAGGAGAAGGAGGAGGAGGAGGAGAAGGACTAGATGGTCCTTGGCCTTCTCCTCCTCCTCCTCCTTCTCCTTCTTCTCTTCTTATTCTTCTTCTTCTTTCTTTTCATTTTTCCTATTTCTTCTCCTCTTCTCCTCTTCATGGAGCTAAATTAGCTAACTATGTCTTTTTGGAGCTAAATGGGCTAATTATCTCATTTTAGAGGAAAACAAGCTAAGTATATAATATTAATGAGCTAACCAAAGTTCTTATGCCATTTTGAGCTTATTATGGCATTTTGAGCTAAATGGGCTAATTATGTCATTGTTGGGGAAATTAAGGCAAGGAAAATATGAAAGAGGAGAAGAAAGAGGAGGAGGAGAAGAAGAAGAAGAAATAATGAAGAAGGAGGAGAAGGAGGAGGAGGAGGAGAAGGACTAGAAGGTCCTTGGCCTTCTCCTCCTTCTCCTCCTCCTCCTTCTCCTTCTTCTCCTCCTCCTTCTTCTCCTTCTCCTTCTCTTCTCTTTCTGTTCTTCTTTTTGTTCTTGCTTTTCATTTCACCTCTTCTCCTCTTCTTTGAGCTAAATTATCTAACTATGTATTTTTGGAGCTAAATGGGCTAATTATCCCATTTTAGAGGAAAACAAGCTAAGTATATAATATTAATGAGCTAACCAAGTCTCTTATGCCATTTTGAGGTTATTATGGCATTTTGGAGCTAAATGGGTTAATTATGTCATTATTGGGGAAATTAAGGCAAGGAGAATATGAAAGAGGAGAAGAAAGAGGAGGAGGAGAAGAAGAAGAAGAAAAGAAGACGAAGGAGGCGAAGGAGGAGGAGGAGAAGGACTAGAAGGTCCTTGGCCTTCTCCTCGTTCTCCTCCTCCTCCTCCTCCTCCTTCTCCTTCTTCTCTTATTCTTCTTCTTCTTTCTTTTCGTTTTTCCTATTTCTTCTCCTCTTCTCCTCTTCTTGGAGCTAAATTAGCTAACTATGTCTTTTTGGATCTAAATGGGCTAATTATCTCATTTTAGAGGAAAACAAGCTAAGTATATAATATTAATGAGCTAACCAAGGTTCTTATGCCATTTTGAGCTTATTATGGCATTTTGGAGCTAAATGGGCTAATTATGTCATTGTTGGGGAAATTAAGGCAAGGAGAATATGAAAGAGGAGAAGAAATAGGAGGGGGAGGAGAAGAATAAGAAATAAAGAAGAAGGAGGAGGAGGAGAACAAGGACTAGAAGGTCCTTGGCCTTCTCCTCCTTCTCCTCCTCCTCCTCCTCCTCCTACTTCTTCTCTTCTTCTTGTTCTTCTTTCTTTTCATTTTTCCTATTTCTTCTCCTCTTCTTGGAGCTAAATCAGCTAACTATGTCTTTTTGGAGCTAAATGGGCTAATTATGTCATTGTTGGGGAATTTAAGGCAAGGAGAATATGAAAGAGGAGAAGAGAAACTTTCCTTAGTGGTCATCAAGGAGGAGAAACACGTGGAGAAGGGTCGTGCGATGCCGCTCGGGAGTTATTCTGCAGAATAGATATTTTGCAATGTCTCAGTTAGCATGATGACACTCAATTATTAATACTAGTTTATAATGAAACTCACCGTGTCAATCGAAGAGAAGATGGGCAACGGCGGAGGGACTTGACCGCTCTTCTCGCACATACCCTGAAGAGTAGGTCGTATTAGTTAGTAATGAAATAGACATTACACACATGATTTGGCTAATGTGAAAAAAACTTACCACAAAAAGCTCGTACAGGGCCCGTTGACCCGCCTCATTCCGGGACCTCTCCTCCTCAATCAATCGTGTCGTGTTCTGGTCCCTCTCATCAAGAGCAGCCTAACTTGCCAATCTCTCCTTCTCAAGAGCAGCCTGAATTAGCCTACAAGTTTAATACGAAACGATTGTTGCATTAGCCGCAAGTTAGACCAAGAAATGAGATGGCCCATTATTGATAATTACCATTTGTTTGAACCAAGAGATGAAACCGGGATATCCACCTCGTGTCTTTGACAGAAGCTCATACTCTTCGACGGAATCATTTCGATTACCGCTCCATCCGAGAATTTGGCGACGTAACGACTGTTTGAAATATCCGGGAATAAGAGCAGTTCAAATGAATTAGAAGTTACTGGAAAATGTGTCGAGAACTCACTCTATGTACGGCCGCACTTCTGTTAGGTTGTTGAAGATATACAATGAAATGTTCCGCCATTCTTCGACATCCAACGTTATTGGTTTCGAAGCACCGGTTGGTGCGAGCTTCCCTTTGAATAGGCTGAGGTTGGACCCACCTTTTTAGGGTGTGCATCATTGTGCCGAGGCTTCGGATTATGCAAATGATGATTTTTGGCTTCGTAGTGTGCTGTCACAAAGTTTGCCACCTCCTCAGTAATGAATGCCTCAGCCATCGATGCTTCAATTCTACGCTTATTTTTACATTTAGCTCGAAGGGTCTTCTGCATCCTCTCAGTTGCATAGCACCAACGATCTTGCACGGGCCCACCCAATCTTGCCTCGGTCGGTAGATGTAAAATCAAATGCTGCATTGGATTAAAGAAGCTCGGTGGAAAGATCTTCTCTAACTTGCACAACAACTCTGGTGCAAACTCCTCCATGTATTCTACCACACCAGGCGACAATTCTTTCGCACAAAGAACACGGAAGAAATAGCTCAGCTTCGCCAGTACTAGCCATTCATCCTCAGGAATAAAGCCACGTAACATCACCGGCATTACCCGCTCTAGCCATATGTGCCAATCATGACTCTTGAGACCAAAGATTTTTAATTTTTCAAGACTCGCTCCCCTCTTTAGATTCGCTGCATACCCATCGGGGAACATCAAGTGCATTTTGACCCACAAGATAATTTCCCTCATAGCTAGCCTTCCAAGATTGAACCAGGCCTTTGGCTTCGACCACTTCTCCTTTCCTTTGCCTTCTCGCATGTTTTGTAACGGTCTATGACATAGTGTCTCTTGATCGACTCTAGCCTTAGTATTATCCTTTGTCTTCCCATCTATGTCGAACAATGTACCAAAAATAGCCTCTCTGATATTCTTTTCAGTGTGCATCATGTCGATATTGTGTGGAAGAAGGAGGTCTTTGAAGTAAGGCAGATCCTAGAAGCATGGCTTGTGAGTCCAGGCGTGTTTTGAATTATACCCCTTGAAATACCCTCGACGCTCTGGATCAGGCTCGAGGGTGTTTAACTGATCCAGGATCTGTTGGCCTATGAACGCAGGTGGTGCCAAGTTTTTGACAACTTTACCTTTGGTAAAGTTCTTCTTGTCTTTTCTGAACTAATGGTCAGGATCCAGGAACTGTCTATGCAAGTCAAAGCAAGAATACTTCCGACCCTCCTACAACCAATGAAACTGAAGAGCTGCCTTGCATTGGGGGCACAAGAACCTTCCATGCACACACCATCCAGAGAATAGCGCATACGCTGGCAAGTCATGCATAGAGTACATGTACCACACATGCATTTTGAAGTTTTCTTTTTTAGAGGCATCGTATGTCTTGACCCCATTATCCCAAGCTTCTTCCAATTCATCCTTAAGCGGTTGCAGGTACACATTCATATTCTTCCCCGGATAATTGGGCCCTAGAATTATCAACGTCATAAATATGTTCTTTCTTTGCATAATCTGCCTGGGGGGGGGAGATTGAGTGGAATGACAAATACAGACCAACAACTGTATTGGGTTGCCGTCATGCTAAAGGGGTTAAAACTATCCGTGGTGGCGTAGACTCGAGGATTCCTTGGATCTGCCGCTTTATCCTGATGCAATCCATCGAAATGTTTCCACGCTTCCCCATCCGATGTGTGTACCATCATCTTATTCCCATCCGCATCTAGTTCGGTTCTTTTTCCCAATTTGTGCCATGTCATCTGTCTAGCTGTCTCTTCGACCATGAAAAGACGTTGAAGTCTTGGTACGATTGACATATACCGAAGAACACTAACTGCGATTTTGGTCTGCCTCTTCTCACCCATACCGTTGTCTACCACAAGATACATGCAAGACTCGCAATTGGGACAATAGTCCAAGTGTGCATACTCCTTCCTAAATAAGACACATCCTTTCTCACATGCATCTATCTTCTCATAGGGCATCTTAAGTACACGAAGTATTTTGTCCGACTGGTTCAGGTTTTTATGCATGACATGGCCTTTCGGTAGGAAGCGTCCAAATAGTGTCAGCATCGCGTCGTAGCATTCTCTTCCCAAGTTGAATTGAGCCTTCAGAGCCATTACTTGTGCAATTGCATCCATCTGACAGAGCTCAGTGTGCTCATGGACAGGATGTTTTGAAGACTCCAACATTTCATAAAAGGCCTTTGCAGATTCCTCCATCTCATCTTCCGAATCCCGAGCATCATCAAAGTCTTGCACCATGTCTTCGATCCCGGTACCATGCTTGTCCGTGCGACGACGGACCACCTCAGCTCTTGTGCGTTGTATAGACTCACCATGAAATGTCCACACCGTATAATTAGGCTTAAAACCCCTCCTCTGCAGGTGTTTAATCATTACAGTCTCTGTCGTCTTTTTATAGTTGCTGCATCCAGGAGAGGGGCAATAGTTTCTTTCCTGGCCATTTGCGAATGCGGCTTTCACAAATTCCTTTGTTTTTACAAACCATTCTTTTGTCATCTCTTTCTGACTAGGGTGACCGATATACATCCACGCACGATCACTCATCTTGCGTAGCTACTAAAGACAGAAGAAATATATTTATATATAATTTAGCATTTATATTCATCGGTTAATCAGGTTCGCCATTTTTATTACGTCCAGGCAACCTACACGCTAATAGGTAAAGATAGGTCCAAATCCCACCTGAGTATGTGTAGATTGGGTTCGTTTTCCCATGCTCTGCTCCGGATCCAACGCAAAATTTCGGCAGCACCTCCACGCTGTTCTCCTGATACACGTCTCCACAATAAACAGAGAGGATGTGCATCCGGAGAACAACAGGGAGGCACTGACGAAATTTCGCATCAGATCCAGAGCACAACATACGGGAAAACGAACCCAATCTACACATACTCGGGTTGTCCCTGGATAATGTTGGAGAATTCGAAAGGATGGCGACTATAAATATGCAAAGACATGCATATTTATAGATGTCGCCCTTTCGAATGGAAGACGCATACTGCTCACGCATACTGATAAATTAATTTAATTACCTAAATCTAGAAAGTTTCATCCAAAAACCGAGCCACAGTAAATAAAGGGGCGGGGAGGAGATGAAATTTGTACTGACCCACGAATGCAGGGGCGGAGCTCGTACAACGCACGGGCAGGTCTTCGCACAGCAGACCTCACAACGACGAGACAACTATCACATGTAAATCCACCCGATCAACACAAATATTCTAATTATGTCATTTTAGAGGAAAACAAGTTAAGAATATAATATTCATGAGCTAACCATGGTTTTTATGCCATTTTGTAGCTAAATGGGCTAATTATCTCATTGTTGGGGAAAATAAGGTCAGGAGAATAAGATAGAGGAGAAGAAAGAGGAGGAGGAAAAGAAGAAGAAGAAATCAAGAAGACGGAGAAGGAGGAGGAGGAGAAGAAGGAGGAGAAGAAGGAGGAGGAGAAGGTATTTTTCTTCTCTTCTTCTTCTTCTTCTTCTCTTCTTTTCTTCTTCTTTTCTTCTTCTCCTTCTTATTTTTGTCTTCTCCTCCTCCTCCTCTTCTTCTTCTTCTTCTTCTCCTCCTCCTCTTCTCCTCTTCTCCTCCTCCTCCTCTTCTTCTTCTTCCTATTCTTTCTATTAAGCAAACTAACTAACTAACCTAACTAACCAAGCTAACTAAACCTATCGCTAAACCTAGATAGCACTAAACAGCAAAAAAAGAATCTAGCTACCACTAATTAACAAAACAAAATCTACCACTAAACTACCTACTAAATCTACTAATTAACTAACTAAATCTACCAACTAACTAAACTACCACTAAAACTACTAATTAACTAACCTACCAACTAAACTATATATGCCACTAATTCTGTTAATTACAAAAAAAGAAGAAGAAAAAGGACTCACCGGAGGGGGCGGCCGGGGAGGAGGAGGGTGCGGCGGTGGAGGAGAGGGCGGTGGTGGCGGTGATGGAGAAGGGGCGAGCTCCGACGGCGGTGGTGGAGGAGGAGGTCCCGGGGAGGAGGAGGGGCGTGGTGGAGGAGGGGCGCAGGGAGGAGGGGGCGCAGGGAGGCCGGAGGAGGGCGCAAGGAGGCCGGAGTAGGAGGGGGCGGCTGCGGAGGGAGGCCGGAGGTCGGAGGAGGGAGGAGGAGGGGGCGCAGGGAGGCCGGAGGAGGAGGGGGCGGCGACGCAAGGAGGCCGAAGGCCGGGGGAGGAGGGGGCGTAGGGAGGCCGGAGGAGGAAAGGGCGCAGGGAGGCCGGAGGAGGAGGGGCGGCGACGCAGGGAGGGTGGAGGAGGGCGCGGCGGCGGTGGTGGTGTCGGGGGTGAGAGAGGGGTGTGGGGTGGCCGTTAGGGTGAGAGAGAGGTGCGTGGGGGTGGGGCTAACGGCCGTTAGGATGCACTGTCTTTGTCGTCCGCCTCCCGACGACACAGAGGAGAAAAGCGGACGGCAAAGAGAGAGGTTGTTAGGGGGGAGAGAGGGGTGCGGGGTGGGCCAGCCGAGCGCTTTGCCGTCTGCCTAAGTGATATTTGCCGTGAGCCCAGCTCTTTGCCGTCAGCCTGAGTGGTGTTTGTCGTGAGCCAGCAGACGGCAAAGAAGCAGCAGATGGCAAATACCCTCTCTGCCATCACCCTCCTCTTGCCGTCTGGTTTCTGGTAGCTGATGCCAAAGAAGGTCTTTGGCAGCAGCCAGCAAACGACAAAGAAGCAGCAGATGGCAAAAAACTGTTTTCCAGTAGTGAGAGAAACCAAAGTAACCATCTAGAAAGCAGAAATGTGTATGTTTGGATAGTATTTCTAGCATTTGGTCAATAAAAGATAGAGGGCAATGATCTTTCCTATTAGCTTTATTTAATTTCCTGAGATCAATTACCATTCTATATCCTGTAACAATTCTTTGCAGGATCAATTCATCTTTATCATTTGGAACAACGGTAATACCTCCCTTCTTAGGGACACAATGAACGGGACAAACCCATCTACTATCAGCAATAGGATAAATTATACCTGCCTCCGGAAGTATTAGTATTTCATTTCTTACCACTTCCTTCATTTTAGGATTTAACCGTCGTTGGTGGTCAACAACTGGTTTGGCATCAGGTTCCATATTGATTTTGTGCTGACATAGAGTGGGACTAATGCCCTTAAGATCATCAAGAGTAAATCCAATAGCGGCACGGTGCTTTCTCAGAGTTTTCAATAATCTCGTTTCTTCATGCTCTGAAAGGTTAGCACTAATAATAACAGGATATATCTCTTTTTCATCAAGATAAGCATACTTCAGAGTATCACGTAATTGTTTAAGCTCAAACACGAGATCACCCTTAGGTGGAGGAGGATCCCCAAGTATTTCAAAAGGTAGGTTGTGTTTCAGAATAGGCTGTTGATCAAAGAAAATATTATCTATTTCATTCCTTTCATTCGTGTACATATCATTTTCACGGTCTAGCAAATATTGTTCTAATGGATAGGTAGGAGGCACAACGATAGAAGCGAGACCAATAATTTTCATGGCAATTCTTTGTCATGGGGTTGTCTACGAAATTTAGAGAAATTGAACTCATGAGATGCATCCCCAAAACTTACAGTATCCGTTTCCTGTTCACAATCAATCTTAGCATTAACATTATTCAAGAAGGGTCTACCGAATATCTTTACCTATTAATAAAGCACATATTGCTTCTGTGGTACGTCATTAAAATTGCCCTCGAAGTTGTCTTAAATTACCCCCTATGCCACCCATAATTGGAAAAAACGGTTCAGATATTTTTCCTGTCAACGCTATCCTTCTTATAGACTCAGACCCTAATCTACCACTACCAGCCGTTTGGCGTAGTGGCTGGAGCACCTCTTGTGCAACCAGGAGAGCTGGGTTTGATCCCCTTTCTTACAATTTCTTCTCCCTCCTTTTTTCTCTCTTTAATAGAAGCATGCACCTCCTTTATCCTAGCATCAGTTCATGAGCCCGCCCATATTTTATTTTTTCAATTTGATTTTTCTTTATAAATTAAATAGGGAATTTTTAGAAACCCAATTTTAAAAGTTGCGAAATTTGAAAAAAAAATCATGAAATCGTAAATTGTTCTATAATTCAAAAAATGCTTTGGGAAATCATTAAATGTTTATGGATTCAAAAAAATGTGGATGATTTTAAAAAATTGTTCGCATACTATAAAATAATTTATGATTGAAAACAATATATTTAGCAAATATAAAACATTGATAATTCGGAAAATGATCATGCATTAAAAACATATTCATGAGTTCGAAGAAAATGTCTATGAAATTTAAACAAAAAATGTTCACATAAACTAAAAAAATCATTAATTTCAAGATTTGTTCTCTAATTTCAAAAAAGTTCATCGATTCAAAACATGTTTGCTAAGTAAAAAACTGTCCATGCATTTCATACAAAAAATAAGTAAAAATAACTAAAATTTGTATTCCCCGTTGCAACGCATGGGTCCGACTGGTGGTATTGTCCGTCATGTCACTTTTACAAAAAAGCCCCTGAAGTTTCAGGAAATCAACCCACAGTCCGGATTTATGTCAGAAAACGAATCATTTTTTGCATTTTTGAGGAACTCCCCTGATGTTTCAAGTAATCAACCCACCCTCCGTATTTAAGGCAGCCGAAACGTTTTTTCATTATAACAAAAAATCCTAACTTTTCATTTAATCAATCCACATTTTATCTAAAACAAAATTATCCATATCTTTTAAACCGTAACTCTGATTTTAACATGTCATATATGAAATTTGATTAAAAAAATACGTAAAATCTAAATATGATGTTATTTTTAGCTGTTTAATACTTCTTAAATATTATTTTTGGTGCAAACTTAATCTGTAGTGCACGGTCCTTTTTTCTCTTGCCGGCGACGATACGAACTGCAATAAACATTCATTAAATTAAAACCTAATTGAGAGGAAATAAAACATCGTTAACCACACATGCACACCTTTGGAAAACCTCGTGGAGAGAAACAACATATTTCTCATCTTATTTCGAGTGACTGTACATTCAAACACGTTTTCATTATGTGAGCACTAAGGCCATCGTCCGCAACACAAATGTGATGCCATGTGAAAATATATTGCGTTCAGAGCGTGTGTTATTTTCTCTTCCGTTGCAACGCACGGGCTCTTTTGCTAGTAATGGGACAAAAATCATATTGTGGGGAACCAAGAACAAGGAAATCAGTAGGATACTTTATTTTCCCACACAAGACTTCAACATCTCTAACAATCCCAATTGGTGAAATAGTATCTCTATTAGCAAGCTTGATGGTGACATCAATTTCCTCTAATTCGGCTGGTGCAATATCGTTCATAATTTCTTGGTATAAGGTAAAGGGAATTGCACTCACACTAGCATCCACATCACATAAGCCATGATAACAATGATCTCCTATCTTAACAAAAACAACACGCACGCCAACAGTAGGTCTATGTTTACCCTTTGTATTAGGTCCATCAATTCTAGCGGCTTCATCACAGAAGTGAATGATACGCCCATCAATATTATCAACCAAGAGATCTTTAACCATAACAATATTAGGTTCTACTATAATTTGTTCACGAGGTCTAGGTGTTCTAGCACAGCTCTTACAAACCACAGTTCAAGCTTTAGCATGTTCTTTTATCCTAACAGCAAAGGGTGGTTTCTCAATATAACTAGTAGGAATAACAGGATCAACATTATAAATAATAGTTTATTCAACTTTAATAGGTTCTACCACTTTAAATTCAATGGGAGGCTGATATTTAAACCACTTCTCCCTGGGGAAATCAACATGAGTAGCAAAAGATTCACAAAATTAAGCTACTACATCAGAGTCAAGTCCATATTTAGTGCTAAAATCACAAAAATCATCGGTGTCTATAAAGGATTTAACACAATCAAACTTAAGGCTTATACCTGACTCATTACCTTCATAGAGTTCCCAATCTTCAGAGTTGCATTTAATTCTTTCAGATAAGTCCCATTCGAATTCAATATCTTTCTTCATAAAGGAACCGGCAGAACCAGTGTCGAGCATGGATTGATCATTAAGAGAGAGTCGAGCATTCACGTTCCGAATAATAATTTCTCTCAGGAGCTCATGATTGGGGCATGAATATAACTTTGACTTAAGCCTCCCCTGAGCTTGAGCGATTCTTAATCCTTCACGAGGCCAAAAATTATAAATATAATTCCGATCACGATCAACTAGATGCATATGATAAAACTTGTGATGAAATTCCAATTTCAATCAGTTGTAGTTCCATGATCCAATATCATAACTATACCATGTCAACACCTGTTCCTTCAAAGATAAAGGAAAGACCTTCTTCTTGAAATCATCCTCGGATAGACCTGCAAGCTTAAATAATCCACACACTTCATCCACATAGATTAGGTGCAAATCAGGATGTAGTGTTCCATCTCCCACATAAGGATTAGCTAGCAGTTTTTTCTATCATACCCGAAGGAATTTAATAATAAATATATTCAGTAGGTGCATCAGGTTGAGGAGCATCTCTTTGCACTTCCATATAGGGTGAACATACCCCGAACAAGCTCCTCAAAGGATTATTTCCATAGTGACACGTGACAGTAAATTTCAGCACATTATATAAAATTTTCCTTACCAAGTTCCACATACCAAAGGCGATCCACTCCACGGCAATGGCGCCAGAAAAGAGTCTTGATGACCCACAAGTGTGGGGGATCTATCTAGTCCTTTCGATAAGTAAGAGTGTCGAACCCAACGAGGAGCAGAAGGAAATGACAAACGGTTATCAGTAAGGCATTCTCTGCAAACACTGAAATTATCGGTGGCACATAGTTTTGTGATAAGATAATTTGTAACGGGTAGCAAGTAAAAATTGTAAATAAGGTACAACAAGGTGTCCCAATCCTTTTTGTAGCAAAGTACAAGCCTGGACAAACTCTTATAAAAAGAAAAGCGCTCCGGAGGACACATGGGAATTTATGTCAAGCTAGTTTTCATCATGCTCATATGATTCACGTTTGTTACTTTGATAATTTGATATGCGGGTGGAGTGGCGCTTGGGTGCTGCCCTTACTTGGAAAAAGCTCCCACTTATGATTAACCTCTCTCGCAAGCATACACAACCACGAAATAGGAATTAAGATAAATCTAGTCATAGCATTAAACATATGAATCCAAATCAACCCCTTACGAAGCAACGCATAAACTAGGGTTTAGGCTTCTGTCACTCTAGAAACCCCTCACCTACTTATTACTTACCAATGCCTTCCTCTAGGCCCAAATAATGGCTATGTGTCATGTAGTCGACGTTCACATGACACCACTAGAGGAGAGACAACATATAACTTATCAAAATATCGAACGAATACCAAATTCACATGATTACTCATAACAAGACTTATCCCATGTCCTCTGGAACAAACATAACTACTCACAAAGCATATTCATGTTCATAATCAGAGGAGTATTAATAATCATTAAGGATCTGAACATATGATCTTCCACCAAATAAACCAACTAGCATCAACTACGAGGAGTAATCAACACTACTAGCAACCAAAAGGTACCAATCTGAGGTTTTGAGACAATGATCGGATACAAGAGATGAACTAGGGTTTGAAGAGGAGATGGTGCAAATGAATATGTTGATGGAGATTGATGCCCTCTCGATGAGAGGGTCGTTGGTGATGACGATGACTTTGATTTCCCCCTCCGGGAGGGAAGTTTCCCTAGCGGAATGGTTCTGTTGAAGTTCCGCCTCGAGACGGCACCGTCGCGTCCCGAAAGGTCTGATATGTTTTTTTCCAGGTCAAAACCCTATATATAGGAGAAGATGGGCACCGGAGGCCTGCCAGGGGGCCCACAAGCCTGCAGGGCGACCCGAGGGGGTAGGTCATGCCCCGTGGCTTGTGGCCACCTGGTGGGTGCCCGCCGGTACTTCTTTCTCTCATTATTTTTTATATATTACAAAACAATTCTCCGTAACTTTTCAGGACTTTTGGAGCTATGCAGAATAGGTCTCTCAGATTTGGTCCTTTTCCAATCCAGAATTCCAGTTGCCGGCATTCTCCCTCTTCATGTAAATCTTGTAAAATAAGAGAGAAAAGGCATAAGTATTTTGCCATAATGTGTAATAACAGTCCATAATGCAATAAATATAGAAATAAAAGCATCATGCAAAATGGACGTATCATTGTCGCATTCATCATCGCATCATTCGCATTGCATCGGCACTCCGTTGCCATCATTTTTTAGAAACTCGCATTTGTTCATAGTTGCCGGTCCTCTTTATTTTTTTGTTGACCGTTTGTGACCAACGAGACACACACGTGACCGTGACATCGTTAAAAATATTATTTACAAAAGTGTGTATAATTTTTTCGAAATGGGTTGAAAGTTGGTGTGCGGTCTTATTTATTTGTAGGTAGGCCACCTGCCAAGTTTCATTGAATTTTGAGGTCGTTTGATATCCGAACCGTTAAACCTGTAACGACACTATAGTCGGGTAAACGTCAGACATTTTCAGTGATTAAAATGTTTTACATATGTAAATCGACTAGAATGATGTGTTGAATGAGATGGTGTACTTTGTTTTTCTATTTGTTATATATAAAATATGTTTAGTTTATATACATACCATTTTCGAAATTAACATATGGGGTCGTTTCGGAAATACTATATGTTGTTTCCGGCCTCATTTAAAATGCCTAGATGATGTAGTTCTTCATGCTCCACCTCTTGCCATGTTTAACAACATTTAAAATGATTATTTAGTTCAAACAACATTAACCACTTTTCTCTTAAATATGGAGAGCTATTATTTTGTTATATGTATGTTCTCCTTCTCCATTTAAATTACGTAATTATGTCTTCACCTTATGCCATGACCACCCATGTTTAATAACATTTAATATTATCGTGTACTAAACGAGAGTGAATTAAATAATTAGAATGTGGAGTTTCGTCAATATGCAACTCGTCGCATATTGAACTTCACTTAATGTGTAGAAGTTGATTGTTGTGCGTTGGCATGTCATGCATAATTAAATTGGACATGCATCATATTTGTTTGCGCATCATATCATGAATGTGTTGCATTGTTTATCGTGTGTTGATTGTTATTTCCAGATTATTTCTTATCGATAGAGTTCAAAACCGCTTCCGGTTGTGAGGAATTCGTTCGACTACGTTGGCTCGTGTACTTCACGGGTCCATTCTTCTTCCAAGCGGGATCATAGGCAAGCTGATCATTTCCCTAGATACCACTACTATCATTGCCATGCTAGTTAATGTTGTCTTGTTTCTATCTCTATGTCTCGCTGCCTACCACCTGTAATGTCAAGCCTCCCAACATATCCATGAAAGCTTCTACCCCCTCCACATCCTAGCAACTTTTGTTTGGCTATGTTACTACTTGCTCAACCCTTCTTATAGCATTGCTATTGTAGGTGCAGTTTCTTCCATGTGACAACATGGATTCCTTGTTGTATCACAATATTATTGCTATTTAATTTAATGCACCTATATACTTGGTAAAAGGTGAAAGGCTTGTCCATCTAGCCCAGTGTTCAGTTTCGTCTTTGCCGCCCTAGTTAGTTGTGTACCGATGGTATGTTCCATATTTGAGCGCTCCTAACATGCTTGGGGTTGTTATGCCCCCCCCTTGACTTTCGTTTTGGGATAAAATTCTTCTCGTAAGGCACAACATTGGTACTATATTTTCCCAACATAATAATACTGAACATCGTTATTAAAAAATAGGGCGTCATGAACCCGAGGAGTAATTCAACATAATACGAGGAGGGCCAGTGCTGGTGCTAAACGGAGCCACTTGTGGGTCCACCTTGGGACAACTCGAGG
The DNA here is from genome assembly GCF_904849725.1 of Hordeum vulgare subsp. vulgare. Classification (NCBI taxonomy): domain Eukaryota; kingdom Viridiplantae; phylum Streptophyta; class Magnoliopsida; order Poales; family Poaceae; genus Hordeum; species Hordeum vulgare. The sequence continues at coordinate 254,907,592 of NC_058520.1, read as the reverse complement.
GAATTCTATCAGGCCACTAAATGTAATGCTCATTCGATTGTGCCCTGAGAATGAGATACGCGGCTCCTATCGGGATCGTCGGTACGTCGTGCGGCCTTGCTGGATTTGTTTAACCTTTCTTGAACTTCTTGTGCATGGGATTCCGTGGATACTTTGGGCTATCTCGAGGTTGAGGTTTTCCATCAGATATTTCGAGGAGACTATGGGTTTTTCCATGGTTGAGTTTATTCCGTGCAACTTGTGGTAGTTTGTGATGGACTAGTGGGAGCACCCCTACAAGGTTATATCTTCAGGAAGCCATGCCTAGGTTATGCGGCAACTTGGAAACTTCGTTTAACACGAGGTCATAGCAAACTTGAAGTAAACTTAATTAAAGTATGCCAACTGTGTGCGTAATCGTGGGTGTCTCTTCTCATGAGATCTTATCCGAGAGAGGACATGGTGGGGTTATGTTTGACGTAAGTTGGTGTTCAGGATCACTTAGTGATCATTCTAGTTCACGTTTGTTATGCGTAGATCAACCCCCTCATGTTCTTCTACTTGTAATTTAGCCACTCAAATAAATGCTTAGTGATTGCTGCAGTCTGACCACTTACCATACCTCACCCATTAAGCTTCTATACTCTTGACGCCTTTGGAAACGAGATTGCTAAGTTCTTGTGGATCACATATTACTACAACAACAGTTGCATGTACAGGTAAAGCAATACTTTGACGTGAGAGCGATGATTGTTCTGTTTGGACTTTTCTTCTTCTTCTTCATCATCAATCTAGGATGGGTTATAGGCCAGGAACCGCGGATAGTAAGGATGGAAGTTGCTCTTTTATCATTTGTTTTCATCCATAGTCGGACCATGCTCTTCTACATGATGTTCGAATGTAATGTTGTATTGAGATGTTCATGATGTAGCATGTGGCGAGTATAAGCCAATACAATATACTCATATCTTATGTACATGTACTTGTAACGATATACATTCTTGCAAAACGACGAGATGCTCTTCTATCCTTGTCGAGGCCCTCGAGCCAAAAAAAAGGATAGTATCGCATATTGGGCGTTACGACTAACAAGTTTGTGGCGAGTTGAGGCGCGTGCCTATATGGGTTTCAAACCTGACAGGCAGGGCCCACAGTCATCCACACAGAGAGGGCAGGAGGAGGTGTTAGGATGAGAGATGGATCGCACCTGTCATCTCCCACCTCGGGATAAAGGAGGCGGCGAGCTCTCCGTCGGTGTTCTAGGCCACGACAAGGTGCGCTGGTGGTTGGAATGGGTTCGGGGCATCGCTGTAGTTCAGGAGGAGGCGGAGTTGGTCGGAGAGGGGGCCCGGTTCACCGGCGACAAGGTCCAGCGGTGGAGGTGCTTCGGTAGGTGACCACTTGGGACACCTGGAGCTGCAAATCAAGCGAGGAGGAGGGGAATCGCATCAGAGAGGTGAGGGGAGTCCACCGAGAGGAAAAGGAAGACGTGAGGGAGGCCATACCTAGAGATCGACGATGGTCCCGACGCAGAGGGGCTCCGGTCGATCTCGAGCCTGGGGCTTCGAGGGGGGAGAGAGAGAGACCAAAGGTGAGATAGATCGATAGAGAGAGAGAGAGAGAGCTCGGGGAGTGGCTTATATAGCCCTTCCACGATGCATCGTGTTCCCTCGCCCCGACGAGGTCATAGCCAACGCTAGGGGCCCGGGATCGAGTGGGGGCGAGTCTGGTGCGTTCCTGGGACTGGTCCATGCTGCGGGGGACTGAGAGAGAGAGCAGGGCGTGGCTAGGGAATCACGCATGTGAGCTCGCTCACTCGCCGAGCTGGCTGCTGATTCGTCTCTAACGTATCTATAATTTTTTATTGTTCCATGCTATTATATTATATGTTTTGGATGTTTTATATGCATTTACATGATGTTTTATATTATTTTTGGGACTAACCTCTTAACCTACAGCCTAGTGCCAGTTTCTGTTTTTTCTACGTTTTTGAATATTGCAGATAAGGAATATTAAACGGAGCCCAAATGGAATAATATCTCTGGAAATATTTTTTATGGACCAGAAGACACGCAACAGACTTGGAGTATGGGGCAAGGAAGTTGCCGGGAGGCCACCAGCCTGCATGGCGCACCTTGGGGATTGGGTGGGGGGTGGCCGCGCTCCCTGGCTTGTGCCCCCCCTGTAGGTCTCCTAACCCTAGTTCTTGGCCTCTAAATTCCCAAATATTCAAGAAACACCAAAAAGAGCGACGAAAATACTTTTACGCTGTCGGGAGCCTCTATTCCCGAGAGATCCAATCTGGGAGCCTTTTCCAGCAATCTGTTGGAGAGGGAATTTATCACTTAGGGCACGTACATCAACTCCATTTCCCCTCCGATGATCTGTGAGTAGTTCATCCCAGATCTACCGGTCCATTGCTAGTAGCCACATGGCTTCTTCTCTCTCTTTGATCTTCAATACCATGTTCTTCATAATCTTCATGGAGATCTGTCCGATGTAATACTCTTTTCGTGGTGTGTTTGTTGAGATATGATGAATTGTGAGTTTATGTTTAGATTATCCATGAATACTATTTGAGTCTCTTCTGAATTGTTATATGCATGATTTCATATCTTTGCAAGTCTCTTCGAATTATTTGTTTGGTTTCGACAACTAGATTGGTAATTCTTGCAATGGGAGAAGTGCTTAGTTTTGGGTTCAATCTTGCGGTGTCTTCACCCAGTGACGGTAGGGGTAGCGAGGCACGTATTGTATTGTGGCCATCAAGGGTAAAAAGATGGGGTTTTCATAATATTGCTTGAGTTTATCCCTCTACATCATGTCATCTTACTTAATGTGTTACTCTGTTCTTCATGAACTTAATACTCTAGATGCAGGCAGGAGTCGGTCGATGTCTGGAGTAATAGTAGTAGATGCAGAATCGTTTCGGTCTACTTGATATGGACGTGATGTCTATATGCATAATCATTGCCTTGGATATCTTCATAATTATTTGCTTTTCTATCAATTGCTCGATAGTAATTCATTCACCTATGGCCCCGTGGTCTATCATATTTTCAGATCTATAAACCAAAAATACCAAAAATACTTTGCCGCAATTTATTTACTTTAGTTTTACTTTCATATATATCAATATTTTATATCTATCTCTATCATATCTCATCCTTGCAAGTAACTCTGAAGGGATTGACACCCGCTTTATAGTGTTGGGTGCAAGTGTTTGATTATTTGTGTAGGTACTACTATTGGAGTATCGCTTGTTCCTCCTACTGGATTGATTTTGGTTCTCAACAAACTGAGGGAAATACTACTCTATTTTGCTGCATCACCCTTTCCTCTTCAAGGGAAAACCAACGCAAGATCAAGAGGTAGGAGTGGCGTTCGAGCATGCACGGAAGAGGGAGAGATAGGATTAGAGAGGAGGGGGGACAAGGTTGTGGCATGTCCCTGACGTCGAGGGCATCCAATGGTGTGCAGGGAAAGCTCGAGGTGGCTGGGCATGCGAGGTCAACCCTCTGGAGTGCCGGTGCGTGCTCCAGAGCGGCTTTTTGGCCGGCATGGGCATGCGAGTGACATGCTCTGGCGCGGCCACTCATGTCTAACTTTACCAGAGGGGGAGTAAACAATAGGAATGGGCTTTGGATGCTCTATAAATGGCCATGAATGAGAGAGAGAAGATAGAGTAAAGCGAAATGGGCTGTCCAGAGGGTGCAACTGGGTGTTTCACCCATGCAATCTTGGAGCTGGACGCCAAGAAGTTTATTGGAGCTAGGTGCGGGTTAGGGTGAAGTGTGGTAAAGGTTTCAGTACAAGGGGAATAAGAGAAGTGGTGAAATCAGCCACTTTGGAAAATCAACACAAGGTGTTTGGTGCAGTTTAGGGCAAGATAACTTTTCCCACTTACCATGAGAGTTAACAGGATCAACTGTTGCATCAAAATAAGGGTGATCACAGGTTTTGAGTCTGGTTGAAGAAAGTTGGCAATCCAAATATAGAAAACCCTAGAAATCAATAGAATCAGGTTTATGTAGATCTAGCTAAGCAAACCTATTCCCAATAAAGCCACAACAATTTGAAGAAACTTGGCAATGTAGAGTTGCTTAAATTTGGTTCTCGACATGGAGTATTTTTGAATATTTTGGTGGACCAAATCAAGTTGGATTGAGATGCAACTTGGCAAGAGAATCACATATATCATGTGGGACTTGCTAGAATTTTAATGGAATTATTTGAGAATATCTCCTATGGAAATATTTAAAAAGCTTGAAATAGGCAGAAAGGATTTTTGGGGTTTTGTCCAATATTTTCAACATGACCATGTGTTGAAACTCGTATATATGGAAAATATATGTCCACTCACTTTCCCTAAACTTTCTCATACATTTTTTGACGCATGAAAATAATTTTTCTTCACAAAAGACCATCTTTCTCCTTAGAAAAAGGTATTAAATTAATATAGGAAAGTAACTTCTAAAATAATAATTTTGTGGTTTTGGGAAGTATTTTTGATAATAGGTTCCCAAATATATCTTTGGGGCAAACTATCTACCCTAATTTGTGGGCTTGTAGTACAAACTCAATTCAGGGGGGTTTTAAACTTAATCTAAAGAAAAGCTTTTTGGTTAAAATAATATTTAATAAAAATAGTTTTAGGTCCTATTCACATGGTATTCTCATTGGGAAGGATTTGGAGCAATTATATGAGTCGTGAGAGAAGGGAAATTGTTTATGAATAAATTCCCAAATAGGCAAATAAGCATATATCAACCAACTCAATCGTCATATGCACACAAACAGTTTTAAAAGGTTTCAAATTTTATTAAAATCACAATGTGGCATAGTGGTATAAACACAGGGAGTGACAGATTGGGAGGGCCATCGCAAACAAACATATTGCACAAGTCATGTGAGATGTCACTTCTAGGGAGAAGCCTCGTAGTAGCGCGAGTTTTCCCCATATGAGTACCGCATGCACCCTCGCTACTCCTATGATTCTACGTCTATCAATGTGTAGGAGTAGTGCATTTTAACTTGCCACATTGTTGCTAAAAGCTGCAGCATGTTTATTCTGAGCTCGCTACTGCTAATGCATCACTTCTGCTAGACACCAAACCCACACTACTACTACTATTTTCTGTTTTTACGACATGTTTCCTTTGTATGTGTACATGTTTTATACTATAGTCTCTATGAAACATCATACACACAATAGTCTCATCATATCATACACATACAAATCAAATCAAATCATACACATACAAATAGTCTCATCAAATCATGTCATCATCATAATGATCATCCAACACAAATGATGTATCTTGTCTTCATCTCGAAATAGCGATACAAGTTATGACATGTCTCGAATACATGCAACTACATCATCATCCATCTAAACGATGTTATGGAAGAGAAGATCTATGACTACGAGTAAGAGCGGAATTATGTAGTACATGAGGCGCCGGTTCTGATTGGTCTAACGCGCTAGCATCCTACTCAAGTAACTAGCTTCCGCATCTCTTCTGCTGTCAAACCCTTTTTGGCTGCCGCCCGAGAAGTGATACACTTGGTCCTGACACTCTGGCCACTCGTCGTACACTCCAAAAACCCTCCTATTCACATGGCATAACACTGCTTCTTCGCCATCAAGAACCTATGTACCTGTTAGAGATGCATCTTCATCAAGCGAATTCAACAATAATAAGCGACATAATATACTTGAGCAACTCGAAAAGAAAGAGTTAGCAAATAGATGCAACATATAGTAAACATAATTAATCAATGCATGTTTATCATACCCAAACTGGTTAACTAGATGTACGCATGGTAATCATACCCAAACTAACAAACTAGCATTACACAAGTTCAGCAGGACCGTTAACATCACATAGTTTCATCAATACAGAAAGTACAAATTAAATCCACCCATCATCATCGATATCATCAATCACTGCATGTTCTGTCCATCCAGATGTGAGAGGACGCAACCCAGCTTCCTCAATGACGTCATATCTACACATTGCATTGTATGCTAGTTTGAACATCAGCTCATGATATAGGGCCGTGGTGTAACATCCCGTTCTCCTCGACGATGTCTTTCATGATGATCGCTGCAATGTCCCTCTTGATGCTAAAGAAGCCATCTCTCAGTTTATAATCTGCTTTGGCTCCTAATGCTTCTGCCATTTACAGATATGATCAACGTTATTACTTGTCATGCGAAGTTGTCGGAAATCCCTTCTGAACTCCATCGTGAGGAAGATGCCGTAGGATCCATAGTTCTTACTTCCTATTGGTTGATGGACGCAACAGAAGTTAGTTTTATGCCCAAAACCTGGCGCGCCCTTCCTTGTTTTCCTGATATCGATGTGGCCACCCCTCGGGTTGAAGCCCTAGAAAGAATTGTCCATAATTGCGATTATGTTAGTGTAGTAAATCTTCTTGAATTTTCTATATGAGTTAAAATACACAACATGGGAGGCTCGCGGAAAATAACGATAATGATGGTGTTGTCATCGCTGTGCAATGTAAGTACACCTCAAATTAGCCTTCATATCAGCGAAGGAATGATTGAAATGTACAAAAAGGCTATCAGGCAATGAGTTACCTAGGATGATAAGGCACGAGCACCATTTCCTTATCCTTATTCATTATCATGAACTCTTCTATGTAATTCCTAGTAGTAGCACGTTCATAGTCGATGAGATTCAAGAAGGACTCATGCATGTAGTGCGGATCCGCTATCGAGATACACACGCCTTGGTCTCTCCTCATGACGAATTTCATATGTAGCGCAAAAAGGCGGACAATCGTAAAATCAAGTCGCCTCATGATAAACATCACAAAGATGTGATCAAACCGCAGGAAGAACACATCCGCGGGGGGGGGGGGGGGGGGGGGGTCTGTTGATGTAGCACTTGCCCTGAGGCACACAAACCACGTAAAGAGGATATCATGGATCTTCCAAGGCAAGAAGGCTTTCCTCAGTCGACAACACATCGTCGTGCAGTCTCCTAAGATCCCCAGATTTTCCCTCTATCGGTTTCTCTAGTTGGACTGGCTCACCCATGACATAGATTAACGCCTCACCTTTGACCCGTACACGGTCTTCAAAGTTGGTCGACAGAGCCGATTGGTTACTCGAAGCTTTGGCAGAAGTTTTGGCGACAATAGAGCCTCTCTTCGGTGGTCTCCTCCTCTCCTTTTTCTTGGGTTCACCTTCCAGAGCCTTCCTTAGCCCTGAAGTGTTGTTGGGCTAAGCACTGTATGACCCTCGGCTAGTTGATCGTGTGTTGAGGCACCATCTCGAGGCGTGTCATGTGAGAACCGCATGAAGAGAGACTTGTTGCAATCAACCCTAGGACATTCCTGCTTCGGCACATCATCCATCTCCTCATGCACATGCTCATAGCCCAAGTTATATTGCTAACTCATAATTTGTCCGTCGTCATAGGCGCCTGTATTGAGAAACCGAAGAGGGTCCTCCAGATCCTCTTCCATCTCATCGTCCATTTGTTGTTCCGCAGGGGCGACTACATCATGCAGTATTGGCCCCCCTTCCTCGCGTCATCCCGCGCTCTCACCCGACACGATATCAGGTCCTTGTAATTCTACGCGAAGAAGATTCTTTCGAAACAACAACATCGAACCGTTGCATTGTGCAAGCAGCATTGGGGCCTCATCTTCCTCTACCCCCGAGTCATAATGGAGGAGCCAAACCCTCTTGGCCCATTTTGACACTCACCAAGGAAACCCTATAGGTGACATCAGGGATCGGCTGACCGTAGAACAAGCATTCCTTGGGCTTCAGTACCATCGTGGTTCCCACGTCCATCTTCTGCTTGTTGATCGTGTACATTATAGTGCATGGGGTTTGGTCAGCCTGCAAAGACATGTATGCGATGTCAGACATCTCAAAGTAAATGGAAGCCAAAGATTATTGATATGTTTGTGCGACGCATAATTACCATCAGGGCATCCAACTCAGCCAAAGTCGAAGCCCCGCCTCGCACGCGAGATACGGAGGACGAGATGTTATGAGCATGTGCGGGACCTTGTCCTGTAGGGGCAGCAGGTGTTGCTGGTGTGATGTTCATCGAGTTACTCCAGACAAAGCTAGGCATGGGAAAGTCTTTGTCATGACCAGTTTCCAAATAAATGAATTAGTTGGAAATCAACCATGTGCATCCTTAGTGAAGAAAATATTTCTCACTGACAGACTCATCTTGGTACAAAAACCAGTAGTACTTAATATTATACAAGTAGAGCAAGGTTTGCTCTACAATTATTAGAACCTATCCAAGCCTTAGGAAAATGGAATGTTACACTGGTCTTAGGGTGACTCTACTGCTCGCAAAAATAAAAGGGGGCACGTCACATCAGAGTAATATGACATGAAAAGTACTACTACGCGGTAAGCATCGGAGTGAAGCTCAACGATTTATTCGGGGTGGCGGAAGCGAGGGAATAAAATAGCGGCGGACTCCAGGATCACAAGACTGACTGGGACTCCTCTAGACATCAGACTCGCTATCGAACTCTTCATCCATGAGGTCTCCTTCATACATATCTGGCCGCAACAACAAGCTAGTGAGTACTCCGAAAAGTACTCGCAAACAGTTTTCACAAAAGATGAGATGCATGCAGTGGATTTTAATATGCATGGTTAGAAAATAAGGTTATATTCAAAATATATGTGCTGAAAGTAAATTAACTTAGTGGATAAATCAGCTGGTAGTCCTCCCGAGATATCCCTAAGAGAAAAGTAATATACATCGATCGGGTGTCTGGAGCGACGCCTCGAAAGGTTAACAGGGGTTAGTAAAACCACCATCGGGCGTTTGAGCGACACCGCATACAGGGCATGCATAAAAGAAATAATTGGCAAGCCTCAAACGGGTGTCTTTGCGACACCACAATAAGGGCAAAAATAAATAACAGGTCGCAGTCGGGCGTCTTAGCGACACCATAGAAAGGGCATAATAAATAAATAACAGGCCGCAGTCGGGTGTCTTAGCGACACCATAGAAAGGGCATAATAAATAAATAACAAGCGGCAATCGGGCGTCTTAGCGACACCATAGAAAGGGCATAATAAATAAATAACAAGCCGTAGTCGGGCATCTCGGCGACACCATAGAAAGGGCTAAATAAATAACAGGCTACGGTCGGGCGTCTCAGCGACACCACATAAAGGGCTTATAAGAAACGATAATAAATATTGAATATCCACGAGGTAGAACCGTCCAAGGGATATCCAACACATAATCATAGGGGTTAGTCCACAGTAATAATAGTAATATGATCATGTCCCACATCATCATATCATTTTCCACAATCAATATTATTTCACTGCTTATACTCCATAGACCGACTCTAGGATCGACACTTGACTCGTCAAACAACGTTCTTGACCGGGGACACGGATACTAGAATAGTTTTGACTCTCCAGAGGGTGCACTCTATACCCAAAGCCCACGGTTTTCGATAGTCATCACGACTAATCCTGTGTACGGTATTTTAGAAGCGGACACTTAGAATCAGCACACACCCATTTTAACCTTCGCGGAGCCCGGCTTCACCCGGACTACGCTTGCAAGGAAAAACCATAAGACGGGGAGGCTCCGACCTCGACTAGCATGGGATCAAAAATATTTATATCGCGCGCTCACGGGGAGTGCCCTCCCTTCCGGTCCCAGACTGGAAACACCCATGCTCCCTGACCGGATGACTGGATTTAGTCCAGGGCCATGGATACCTTCATACCGGCCCCTCTAATGGTGTGTGACTGATAATAGGTCTACAACTGACTATACCGAATCCATTATCCAGGAAACTATGGTAGCACGATATAGAAGTATGACACAGACAAGACTCGATCTAGGTCGACACTGGAGTTTAACCAAGTTTTTACCAGCACCATCATGCACATGTCATGACCAGGCCATAGGCTAGCATGTTCCGCGTGACTAGGCTATTCCATGACCTTTCATAACTACCAATTGCCATCATCATATTTTATCATTCTTGAAATAAGTATAACATGTATGAAATATGCAAGGTGATGAGTATTAAGCATGAGCTAGGTTAGCAAACAATACATCAAGAGTTCAAACATGCTTGCCTACTTCCATGTAGTCGGGATCAAGCTCGATGCAGTTGACGTCGGTGATCTCGGTGTCGAAATCTACGGTATACATCAAACAATCGCTAAGTGGCACTGCCTAGCTATTGGCCTCAAAATATTTTTAGAAATTTTTAAAAATAAACTAGGCATTACAAGGATCAATTTGCAAAAAGAATCACTGAAAAATAACTTATGGATCAAAAGTTATAGCCAAAACAATTTCAGGGACTAATATGTAATAAGATTTATTGGAAACAGGGGCTAGCTTGAGATATGTCAAAGCGCCCGAGGGGAAAGGCATTTCCCCCAAAGGAAAACAACTTCTGGCCAAATACGTTTTCTACGAAACGCTTAGGAGGGAGAGGGAGACACTGACAAGGAGAGGGTGTCCCCCTGTTAGGTTCGAAGGCTTCATCGGCGCTAGAAGCGTCTGGTGATCGTCGGCGACGATAGGAGGGAGGAGAGACAACCAGCTGAGGGTGCAACAACACTCACCGTTGACTCACCCGTCTGGTGGAGGAGGATTGGGCTGCGGGGGAAGCTTCATGTCGACGGCAGCAAGTCTCCGGCGGGAAGCAGCTCCGGTGAGTTGCGGGGATGGACGGAAGAGAGCTCGTGTGATCGAATTAAGCGATGGGTAAGAAGGGGAGGAGCTCCTGGACACGAATGGATGCCTCCGGAGGTCCTACCGATGCTTACTCGATTCGGGAATGGTCAGATCCCGAAGGGGATCGGGGCGGCCGGAGTTGGGGAAGAAGGCCCCTCTAAGATCCCTTCCTGGATCGGCTGGGGCTGTGGGGTGGAGATGGAGTGTGGAGAGGAGCGAGGTGAGGTCTAAAGCTCGGGGGAGGGGTTCTATTTATAGGTGCCGTGGGAGGAGCTTCAACATTAACTCCGGGAAACGATTCTGGTGATGCAGAGGCTTGAGCAGGCGGTTAGGTGGTGCAGGTCGTACGTGACTACTCTCGAAATCCATTTTTGACCAAAGGGGAGTTGGTCATCGACTGTGCAACGCGGCAACGACGCGACCATTGCTGAGCTCTGCACCTACAGAAACCGTGCTCTGAGCAGCTCAGTGCGTGGCGACAGTCTTCGCGACGTGCACTGTCGAAGGGGACACGCGGAGGCAGCAGGGGCAAAGGGTGGTGCTGGGCGGCGCGGGGTTGCAGCAGGGGGGATGCTACAGCTGTTGCAGAGCCTCTTCCTGAGCTTGGCCGGCTTTGTCAGCTAGCCACCGACGGGGAGAAGCGTCCAAGCTGCGGGCGGCGCTGCGGATAGGCTCGACGCACAGGATCAACGACCAAGGCGATGATACTGGCGAGATTGGCGAGGGGGAAGGAGCTGCAGTTCTGACTGGAGTTGGTCTAAATTAAATTCATACATGTACAGTCAGAGTGCAGATGAGGTGCTCGACAAAATGAAAAACATAGCTGTTGGATGAATTTGGAGCTTAAATTTTGAGGGGAGCACTCTCATTGGAAGAAAAAGCACTGCAAAAAATTTGAGAATTTTTGGAGAAGTTTATGACAGGTTTGAAGATAAAATAAGTTTCTGGGGTCAAACTTCAGTCAAACAGAATTTTAAATATTTGAACTTGACAACTCAAAGTTTCTGGTGGAAATGATAGAAGGCACCAAGGGCTTCAAACTGCTAGAGTTTGGGGTCAAGAATCCAAAGGAAAAGAGGGTGATCCATCCCTTCTAAAGTTTTATTAAAAAATAAATAAGGGTGATCCATCCCTTCTAATGTTTTGGATAACATTCAAAATAACACTTTAGGGATAGGAAAGGTGTAAAATATTTAAAACAGAAGGTGGTGATTAATTCTTTTTGAAGAAGTAATAGAAGGTTTAGGGAAAGATTTCCAAATTTGCAAAAGAAGGAATATTCTCTCAACCCATTCATTTTGAGAAAGGGCAAAAACAATATTTCTAAAACTTGTTTGGTGGAAAAAGAAACTCCAAAAGGTGTTCTCAAGAAGGTTAGCAAGAGAGCTTCAAACTTTTTGTCAAGCAAAATATTTCAAATCCAAGGAAATCAAGAAATAAAAAAAATCTTGGGTGTTACAGTCTTCTAGCCCTGCTTTTCGTTGATTCCTTGAAAACTCAAAAATAGTCGAATCTAAGGCTCCAACCGAGGATACTAATTCCACTTTGTAGGCAACTACTACTGCCTGGACTGCCGCCTAGACTACAAGCACCACGCTCTCATCGATGTTCACTAACCTACACTTTCTTCTTTGCCTTTTGGCCTCCATGTCCTCGTGGTAGTCATACTTCCATATGGCACCGTCTCCGACGGCATGCACACGTCCATACGAAGGAAGCTTGCCCGGATCGAGTCCCTTCAGTATGTTCAAGGACCAGTGGAGAGGGATGTCCCACATGGGCCTCGCCAATGACTGACACGAGGATCCGCTTTCGTCCACAAGCTTGTGTTTCTCTTTATGCGAGAGTAATATTGACCGTTTAGAAATCTTACTACAACGCGTAGTCAAATTGATCAGAAGCAACTATAATAAGGTGGTAATTACTAGTATTCTCATCAACTTCCTCGTTTGCTCGTTTATGTAGAAAAATTTTGGTCTTTGTCCCACTTGTACCGAGCACTAATGAACTCATGCTCCAGCTGGTTGGTGAACTCCGCCAAGGGGTTTGGGATCCCATGGGCTTCATGTTCCGCGTCCTCCTTATCCATATGGGTTTCTTTTGAAGGTGTTCCCCGTGTTCCTTTGCTGATGCCCCTTGAATTTTGTGGATATACACTTGGCATCTTCGGTAGCACAAGTTTACTTGAATTTTTCGGAGTCCTCTTCCGAAAGTTTGGGATTTTCACCCAAAATCTTGGAGTAGGGTTCTTTCTTGTCAATCTATCGTTTCACCCGAGTTTTCCAGGAAGACATTGCGCGAATGAACTTCCCCGTCGCCGCGTTGTTGATCTCCTTCATGGGAGCATCTTCCCACGAAAGTTTCCTTTCATCCTGGTCGGGGAAAAGGTATCTCTGGTGCAACTTCGTTAGGAGGACTCCATATTTTTGGGATTAACCCGTAAGTCCCTGGCGTTGATGCTAGCGCCATCCCGTGGGATGCGTGCGAGTTGGTTGCCATAGTTCTTGCGAGCTTCATCCGGATTTGTTGGCTCAAATTTGCCGGGGTGAACCGTTGTGACCACAAGTCTGCCCGTGCCGAGCTTGTTAGGTTTTTGTGTCCTCGCACTCTTCTACTTCAGCCTGGGTCTTGGTGTCGACGCCGGTGTCAGGGCCGATGGTGGTGTCCATGTCGGGGTCGGCGGTGTCACCGTCCGCCGTGACATGAGGGCCCTGACTACACAAAAAGTCGAGGTAATTGCGTTCATGCTGTAAGGGATCGTCGACCTCATGATGATTAGAAGCTCCCGCTCCGTCATTGTTCAACATGTTTCATATGTACAATTTAGTTTGCTCGTTTATCTCTCACACTATAATAAAATAAATAATTGATGACATAACAAATGCCTATGATTTGGTGGAATGTCGTTTTATTCCAGTCATATGTCCTACTTTGTAGCACAAGTCATGCTGAAATTCACAGGAAATTTAGGCAATGCCATTTGATAAAAAGTGGACATATGGAGCGCCTGAAATTCACCGGAACGGAAATGAATCAACATTCTGGCAAAACATAGGCACTCAGATCCCTCCAAACAACAGAAGCCAAGATATAGCTTTGACAAACTCTAGAAAGTGATCGGGCTGTCACTTGCCTCCATCTTCTTAGAATTTCAATAAATATATAAGCATATATATATATATAGCTTTCACAAATTCCAGAGAATTAATTTAATGTAATTCATACATTCATAGTACCAAATGAATCCAAACAACCCAGAATTTGAGGGGGGCGGGGGAGAGGGGGAACCCTAGAAAAATCAGCCAATCACTAATGAACCCTAAAAAAATTTCATACTATCTATTGTTTTGCAATTGTAAATTAAACCGAGCTATTTCATCAACACATAAATCATTTCACCTACGGTTTCAGCATCATCACAAAGGGTTGCATGCATGGTGAGAAGGGGATATACAATGTATATAACTAAATTCAGTTAACTACTAGTGAAACCCTACTTCTGTTAACTACTAATGATTACCCTAAAATTCATTTTGTTAACCCTAATTAACCTAAACAATAATTATATTAACCCCAGTTAACCTAGAACTTAATTCGATAATTAATCTAAGTCTGAATTCTAGTGACCCTAACTAACCCAAACTCTAATTCTGTTAACCCTTAACCTAAATCCTAGAACCTCCGAGGCAGAGAGATAGAGAGATGAAAAGGAGAGAGAGGAGGGGTGGTGGACTTATATAGGGGAGGTGAAGGTCACGGGAGATGGTGACACCTAGGAGGGTCAGAGGCGAGGTGGGGACGCTCGAGCACCGGAGGAGGCAGGGGCATCAATGACGAAGAGGCAGGGGGTAGGCAGGGGCGTCGATGGCCAGGAGGCAGGCGCGGCGATGGCGAGAAGGTAGGGGTGTCGAGGACGGGCTCTAGAGACGACATAAGAAGAGGAGGGGCAGAATGGCGTGGAGGAGGAAGGGGAATGGGGAATTGGTAGAGAAGAGGAATGCCCGCGCGGGGGGTTATGTTAACATAGCAATAGCAAGTTTCTGGAAAACGTGCTATAGTTAAGTTAGATATAGCGAGTTGTTTTGAAACACGTTACTGCTAACCGAGCTAGCTGTAGCGCGTGTTCCAGGACCGCGTTACTGCTAACCCTGCTAGCTATAACGCGTGTTCGAGAACCGCGCTACTACTAACCCAACTAGCTATAACTAAGTTATTTCTTTGAAGTTTTCTTTTGATTTTATTTTTACTTTCTCCTTTTTATTTATATTTTAATTTTTTCTTTTCAGATTCTTTCTCCTTGTTCTTTTCCTTTTTTTTCATTTTCTTTTCTTTTCCGAAAGACGACCGAGCCCGAACCATGTGCATGTGGTGGGAAGAAGGATATATAATGTATATAACTCACGCAATATATATTATATCATTTGACCAATAAAGCGGTCAAGTGCATATACAAAATAGGTACAAATAAGAATATTATTTTCTCAACATTGATGTTTTTGTTTCCAAGTGACATTCTTTCCTTTGTTGTTTGGTGTCCAATAATTGAGCTCCTCATTGTGACTTTTTCATTTCCATGGAGTATGATTTTTCTTCCTTAATTTAGTCTTCATTCTTCTTTGGACGTACACCTCATCACCATCATCATATTCCCTCATAGGGTTGCCGTACTGGTCGTAGTCTTCCATGTTTGCGACTCCATACATTCCGATAATACTCCTTTTACCTCTCCTTATGGCAACACGACTCTCATTTCTCGGGTCGGTTAGGAAGATGAATTGTGTCACATCCTTAGCATGTAACCATGGCTCATTTTTGGCGGTGACATGGTAGCTCTATTGGCGTCGGGTCTGGACATGGTAGTGAAAACCGGTTTTCTCTTTGGACGGATTTAGCTCATCTGACATGAAACATCGTCGCACTGTAAAGTTCAGAGTGGTCAAGCTCCTAGATCTCTCCAACTCTTCCATATAATATTTTATTTGTGTTATTGTTGCCAGTCATGCATTCCATCGCCATCCGAGAGTTCTGGTACTGTAGGATCCGAAGGGGGGGGGGTTATTAGAGTACTTGACCAAATAAAAACTTAGCCTTTTCCCAATTTTAGTTGTGGGAAAGTTTTAGCAATTGGAGCAAGTCAACCACACCCTACACATGCATGTCTAAGAGTACATGAGTGGAAAGAAAAGACATGCACATGTAAATACACGGTAGGGATAGGAAGATCAAACACAAAGATTGACATGTCGATTTTTGGTGTGGTTCCAATAGGTGGTGCTATCGTACGTCCATGTTGGTGGAGACTTCAACCCATGGAGGGTAACGACCATGCGAGTCCACGGAGGGCTCAACCCACGAAGGGTCCACGGAGAAGTAACCTTGTATATTCCATCATGGCTTACGTCCACGAAGGACTAGCTTCACTTGGGATAGATCTTCACGAAGTAGGCGATCTCCTTTCCCTTACTAAATTCTTGGTTCAACTCCAGAACATGAAGTAGGAGGCTCCCAAGCGACATCTAACCAATCTTGGAGACACGACTCTCCAAAAGGTAATATATGTGGTAGTACGATGAATTCCTTGATCTTGTGCTTCAAAAGATAGTCTCCTCAATACTCAATCACTCTTTCACAGATTTGGCTTGGGTAGAAGAGATTGATTGGGTGGAAAGAAACTTGGGGAGGTTAGAAATTAAGATTCAAATGGTAGGAATGGAATATCTTGATCTCAACACATCATTAGGTGGCTCTCTCTCAGAAAAATGGATATGACAAGTGTATGTTTGCTCTAAGTGCCTCATGTGTAAATGAGAGGTGGTGGAGCGGTATATACTGGAATCTCCAAAAATCCAACCGTTACAACATTATTGCCCAACTTGGTGAAATCGAAGTGAAACTCGATGGCACTAAGTAGTGCAAAATGTGGCAAAAAATTCTTTTCGGTGAGACCGATATATAATTCTTGGTGGTACCAATATGGGTGTCCTAGGCAGTTACCAACTCTCGGTGAGACCGATTTCCAAAACTCAAAAATTCTGATTTCTGAAAATGGCTAACCATAAAGTTGGTCACTGATTTTGGTTGCACCAAGTGGAATGTTGGTGTCATCGAGATGCTAGGGTTTGGCATGGGATGTGTGTAACAGCTCAAACACACCCGCCGACAGTCGTTACTCCTGGTGGGATCTAGACTGGCCCACATATCAATACTAGTCTTTTCTGCGCACTTTGTCCTCACTCATGCGCATCCGAGATAAACTTCCCGGTCGGTCACCCATCCTAGAACTACTCCAAGCCGAGCATGCTTAACCTGGGAGTTCTGTACGACTGGGCTCCTGGAAAATATGGAATTCCTTATTGATATGAGTAGTCTATCATCCTCTATAAGCCAGGCTATCACATACACCATCACTCAGAGGAACTGACGTCCTCGTCGGGCCACAGGAGTGTTCCCTCATGGCACAAACGTTTGTGCATCCAGTCCAGTACATGTGCCATGCCATGCGCCATGACGGGTCACAAACGTCATGAACAACATGACCACACACATGTCCACAAACATGTGTGTAACCGCGAGGGTCTGCTCTAATACCAACTTGAAACGCCTCGGACACACGTGCCGACGGTCGTTACTCCTCGCGAGATCTAGACTGGCCCCACATATAAGTACTAGTCTTTTCTGCACAATTTGTCCGCACTCATGTGCACCCGGGATCAAATTCCCGGTCGGTCATCCATCCTAGAACTACTCCAAGCCGAACACGCTTAACCTGGGAGTTCTGTTCGAATGGGCTCCTGGAAAAGAAGGAATTCCTTATTGATATGAGTAGTCTATCATCCCCTATAAGCTAGGCTATCACAATGTGTCTGGTGGAAAACTTGGTAGGGCCGAATGAAAATTTGGTGGCACCGAATTTTGGACTTTGTGGATTTTGGGAGAATATTTGTGGGAGAATTTCATGAGTATTTTTGGTGGCTATCTCTAAGCACTTGGGCAACCAGATCATCATAGTCACCTCATCCCATTTTAAAAGTATTGGTTTTCCTATGGACTCAAGTGTGATTTCTCACAAAATATAAATTGTAGGGTCTTCAAGCTTGTTGCCAATAGATGTTCCTTGCGTCCATGGGTTCTCCTCATAATCCTTAGCCAATGCATCATTCAACTTTTCCTAAAATATAATAGATAGAATCATTAGTTCAATGACACACATGTAGTTATTAATTACAGAAACCACCTTGGAGAGAAATTGTGCTTTCAATCTCCCCATTTTTGGTAATTGATGATAAATATAGATCAAAGCTTCAACATAAGATATAATCAATGAATAGTGTCATTGCTTTGAAAAGTATGTGATAAGCAGGAGCTCCCCCTAATTTTTTGCATTATTTTAAATCCGCGTCTGAATGCAAATGCACAATCGATTAGGAGGATGGATCACTCTTCCATGTCACATACATCATGGTGGTGCGCACAAATGATATGAATGAATTTGAATGCACATAACACCAATAAAATGAGTGAATGATCATCATATAGATAGCTCAAAGGTACAAAATAGTAGCAATAACAATCAAAGCGTATGATCAAACACAATAAGGTTTAAGACATCTAGAAGAACCAAATGTTTTAGAAAACCAAAGAGGGCAACAAAAACAACTCACTCTTGATGTTTGGTGGTCTCAACATTTAGCATGTAAAACAACAACAAAAACTAGTGAATGCAATAAGTTTTAAGACATCTAAAAGAACCAAATGTGTTAGAAAACCAAAGAGGGCAACAAAAATAACTCCCAAGTAAGATATTTATCAAAAACATATCTGTCTTGAAATGTTGGAATACTCAATTTAACTTTAGGGAGATGGTCATGATCCCGTACCTGGTGGGGTGGTGCAGCCCTACCGTTGCGATTGTATCTGTGTGGATGACCCAGTGCTTGCGGTGGTCATTTCCCTAGTGCCGATTTGGAGAAAACTCTCCCTCATCATCGTAATCACCATTATAATCCTCATTCTGTTCAACGACAGTAGTAGCAGCAGCCATGGAAGACACAAAAGCAGCAACGGGACCAAAATTCTAGCCTTGGTCGAGAGGCACATATTGCGCTCAACCCACGAAATCCGCACATTGTTGATGTTGTTATTGTTGTTGGAGAGGGACGGTAGGTGCAGCTGGTGGTGGTAGACGGGAAAGCACCTCAGTGAACTTGGCGTCCATCTTGGTGTCGAATGTCTTTTTCAAACCATCTAGCTTCTCCATGGCCTCTCAAACGCTGGTCACCAAGTGTTGCACCTGGCCACCCATCATTTGCTGAAATTTATCATGGAGCTCCTTATTGGTTAGGCCCTCCTAGTTGATCTCTTCAGCTTGTGATCCTCGCATGGTTTACAACAATAGGAACAGACACAAATATAAACCTACAAACTACTAGGATATGGTGGTGGTGGTGATTTACAAATCCATCAAGCAAATCTCAACTTCTTTACAGTTCTTACCTCGCAGTAGGTGGTGATTCACAACCGTTATAGTCAAAACTCTCAAAGCTTCGATAAAGCGATTGCCACGTGTTGTCAAACACACGAACTACATGTATGTGGAGCATGTAAGTCTTATAACATGGTAGAAAAAAGGGTGAGCAATAATCAGTTCAGAGATGCAAAGTTAAAAAGACGCTCAACAACGGTACCATGCCGGTCTTAGCAACAATGTTTTTCAAAGAAGTCTTAGAATGGTCTAAAAATTGCGAAGGTAGAATTTTCCAGACTAAGTTTTTTTAACTCGACCTATTTCTCTACCGCGGGCAACACAAAGGTTAGGGAGTCAAACTTGATCACGACACATAGTATGTCATGATCTAGAAATCAACTACAAAGCTACAAATACTATGCTCTAACTAGGATCGGTAGAAGATATGAATATGGTGGAACTCGGACTAGTGGCGGATGTATGTGGGGATGGTGGAACACGGATTGGTGGCAAATCCATGATGGAGGTGGACTATAATTTGTGTGATGGCAGATATGTGGTGGTATATATGGACTCAGATTGGTGGCAGATATGCGGTGCTGGTATATGGCGGCGGTGATGTATCTTCTGTGGTGGTGGTATTGTTGGGGAACGTTGCATGGGAAACAAAATTTTCCTATGCACACGCAAGACCTATACATGGTGATGATGATCATCTACGAGAGGGGAGATCGGATCCACATACCCTTGTAGATTGCTAAGCGTGTAGCATTAAGAAACGCGGTTGATGTAGTCGAACATCTTCGCGATCCAAATCGCAAACCGTCCCACGAACTCCGTCCGATCTAGCGTCGAACGAACGGCACCTCCGCGTTCAGCACACGTACAACTTGATGACGATCTCTGTCTTCTTGATTCAGCAAGAGGGGCGGAGAGGTAGATGAGTTCTCCGACAGCACAACGGTGTGGTGGTGGTGGTGAACTAATCCAGCAGGGCTTCGTCAAGCTACGCCAGACTAATCTAGACGAGGGAGACGATCTATGGAGGAGAGGGCAACACGTGGCTTTTTCTGGTGTAGTTTTCCCTTAAAACCTCCACTACATACATATAGGAGGAATAGGAGGGAGGGCTTCCTTGCCTCCTACTTCAAGGAGGAGGCTTCGGCCGAGCCAAGGGAGGAGAGTCCTCCTCCAATTCGGTTTGCTGGAGGACTCCCTTCGTACTTGGCCACCTCCTTCCTCCTCTTTTTTATCCTTTTCCTTTCCTTTTGCACTTGGCTGAAATTGGCTCTCTTGGGATGGCTACATCAGCCCACTATGGGCTGCCGCACCACCTTTAGGCCTATTATGTTCTCTCCCGAGTGGGTGGCCCGTCCCGGTAAAACCCCAGAACCCATTCGTCATTCCCGGTACTTTCCTATATATCAATCTTTACCTCTGGAACATTCCAGAGCTCCTCGCGACGTTCGGCATCTCATCTAGGGCTCCGAACAACTTTCGGTCACCAACATACACAACTCAATAATACCGAAACGTCGCCGAACCTTAAGTGTGCAGACCCTGCGGGTTCGAGATCTATGTAGACATGAACTGTGACACTCTCCGGTCAATAACCAATAGCGGGACCTGGATGCCCATATTCGCTCCTACATATTCCATGAAGATCTTTATTGGTTGAACCTCTATGTCAAAGAGTCAGTTAATCCCGTATAACATTCCCTTTGTCCTTTGGTATATCTCGTTACCGGCAAGTCTCTTTACTCGTTTCGTAATACAAAATCTTGTGGCTAACTTTTTAGTCACATTGCTTGCAAGGCTTGTTTGTGATGTTGTATTACTGAGTGGGACCCGAGATACCTCTCCGTCATACAGAGTGACAAATCCAAGTCTTGATCCATGCTAACTCAACGGATACCTTCGGAGATACGTGTAGAGCACCTTTATAGTCACCCTGTTATGTTGCTATGTTTGATACACACAAGGCATTCCTTCGGTGACAGTGAGTTACATGATCTCATGGTCATAGGAATGTATACTTGACATGCAAAAAACAATAGCAATAAAATAACACGATCACATGCTAAGTTCATAGTTTGGGTCTTGTCCATAACATCATTCTCCTAATGATGTGATCATGTTATCAAGTGACAACACTTGTCTATGGCTAGGAAACCTTAACCATCTTTGATCAAGGAGCCAGCCAACTAGAGACTTACTAGGGACAGTGTTTTGTCTATGTATCCACACATGTATTTGTATTCCCATTCAATACAATTCTAGCATGGATAATAAACGATTATCTTGAAACAGGAAATGTAATAATAACTATTTTATTATTGCCTCTAGGGCATATTTCCAACAGTCTCCCACTCGCACTAGAGTCGATAATCTAGTTTCACATCACTATGTGATTTACATTATAACAAATCTAACACCCATATAGTTCTGGTGTTGATCATGTTTTGCTGGTGGAAGAGGCTTAGTCAACGGGTCTGCAACATTCAGATCCATGTGCATTTTGCAAATATTTATGTCCTCCTCCATGATGTAATCGCGGATGGCATTGAAGCATCGTTTTATGTGTCTGGTCCTCTTGTGAAACCTTGGTTCCTTGGCTAGAGCAATGGCACCAGTGTTGTCACATAACAGATTTATTGGATCCAGTGCACTTGGCACAACTCCAAGATTTGTCATGAACTGCGTCATTCAGACACTCTCTTTAGCCGCCTCCGAGGCAGCTATGTACTCCACTTCGCATGTACAATCAGCTACGATGCTCTGCTTGGAACTGCACCAGCTTACCGCATCCCCATTGAGAATAAATATATATCCGTTTGTGACTTAGATTCATCCAGATCAATGTCTAAGCTTGCATCGACGTAACCTTTTACGACGAGCTCTTTGTCACCTCCATAAATGAGAAACATTTCCTTAGTCCTTTTCAGGTACTTCAGAATATTCTTGACTGTGGTCTAGTGCTCGATTCCTGGATTACTTTGAAACCTCCCCGCCATACTTATGGCAAGGCTGACATTAGGTCTTGTGCAAAGCATTGTATACATGATAGACCCTATGGCTGAAGCATAGGGACGACACTCATCGTTTCTCTATGTTCTGCAGTCACTAGGCATTAAGTCTTACTCAACTTTATACCTTAAAACACAAGCAATAACCCTTTCTTGGATTGTTCCATTTTGAACTTCTTCAAAATCTTATCAAGGTATGTGCTTTGTTAAATTCCAATCATACGCCTTGATCTATCTCTATAGATCATGATGCCTAATATGTAAGCAACTCCTCCCAGGTCCTTCACTGAAAAACTTTTATTCAAGTAATCCTTTACACTTCCCAAAAGTTTTGTATTGTTTCCAATCAGCAATATGTCATCCACATATAATATTAAAGACACTATAGAGCTCCCCCTCACTTTCTTGTAAATACAAGCTTCTCCAAAAACTTGTATAAAGCCAAACACCTTGATTACCTCATCAAAGCGTTGATTCCAACTCTGAGATGCTTGCACTAGTCCATAGATGGATCGCTTGAGTTTGCATACTTTTTCAGCATTCTCTGGATCGACAAAACCTTCTGGTTGCATCATATACAACTCTTCCTTAAGAAACCCGTTAAGGAACGTTGTTTTGACATCCATCAGCCAAATTTCATAATCAAAAAATCCATCTATTGCTAACATGATTCTGACGGACTTAAGCATAGCTACGGGTGAGAAAGTCTCATCGTAGTCAACTCCTTGAACTTGTGAAAAACCCTTTGCCACCAGTCGAGATTTATAGACGATCACATTACCGTCCACGTCTGTCTTCTTCTTAAAGATCCATTTGTTCTGAATGGCCTTTCTCCCTTCAGGCAATACTTCCAAAGTCCATACTTTGTTTTCATACATAGATCCAATCTCGGATTTCATGGACTCTAATCATTTGTTGGAATCTGGATCCACCATCTCTTCTCCATAGCTCGTAGGTTCATTGTTGTCTAACAACATGATTGATAAGACATGATTACCGTACCACTCACGAGCAGTACGTGCCCTTGTTGACCTACGACGTCTGATAGCAACTTGATCTGAAGTTTCATAATCATCATCATTAACTTCCTCTTCAACTGGTGTAGCTTCGTCAGAAACTTCTTTCTGTCCTACGCCACCATCTTGTTGAAGAAAAGGTTCTACAACCTCATCAAGTTCTATCTTGCTCCCATTCAATTCTTTCAAGAGAAACTTTTTCTCAATAAATGCTCCATTTTTAGCGACAATCACTTTGCCTTCGGATCTGAGATACAAGGTGTACCAAACTTTCTCTTTTGGGTATCCTATGAAGAAGCACTTTTCCGCTTTGGGTTCCAGCTTTTGAGGCTGAAGCTTTTCGACATAAGCATCACATCCCCAAACTTTAAGAAGCGACAACTTTGGCTTCTTACCATACCACATTTCATATGGTGTCGTCTCAACAGATTTTGACGGTTGCCTATTTAAAGTGAATGCAGCTGTCTCCAATGCATAGCCCCAAAAAAATAACGTAAAATCGGTAAGAGACATCATAGAACACAATATACCTAATAAAGTACAATTACGACGTTCAGACATACCATTACTATCGGTGTTCTGGGAATGGTGGTACCCAGACCTGCCTGCGTGCGACCCAGGGTTGGCCCACTTCATAGACCAAAACCAACACGCCCGGCACCACTCAAGGAAAGGCCCTCGCGAGGGGCCAAGCCTCAGGAGGAGGAACAACATCAAGACCCGCAGGGGGCCTCCTCAGGACCCCTCCGGAGCGGCGGATATTCCGAGGCGAGACCCGACCTCAGGAGTCAAGGATGACGTGGGGGAAGGATAGGCGAGCAACAGACAACAAGACAGTGTAGTAGCCCCTTTAGTGCAAAGGGGGCGAGGACACACGCAGGTCTCCAAGGCATTTCCCAAAGGTTTCCATTCTGGTGCAACAAGGCCATCGCCGCCCGCCAGCAGGACGGACGTCATCCCTAGTCCCGTCCCTGCAGCGCTGGCGGCCACTTTGCAGGCGAAGACTAGTTTTGGAGAGGGGAAGCATGTTCCCCTACCCCCCCCCCTTTAAAATTGGCCGTTGTGGGATGCCTTCCCGCTGAAGCGATAAGGGAAGAGGACCGGGGCCGCCACTATATATAGAGAGTAGGTTACTTCATAGTGGGGGATCCGATTCATTCTTCACCCATTGGCACCACATAAAGGCAACCCAACGCCCGGAGGCCCTCGAACACTGTACTAGTTCATCCACCCACCTCCACGAGAGGCAATCCACCAAATCAAGATTAGGGTATTACACTCCTCAGTAGCCTGAACCTGGGTAAACTGTCGTGTTCTTTGTCTTCCTCATCGTCGACTGAGTTCTCTGCCATCCCCAGTGAGTAGAGAGTCACGCAAACCAAGGCTGTGAAGTGTCTTCCGCACGCGCCCCCAAGTTCGATCTTTAGGGTTTTGCGAAGCCCGAAATCTGACAATTGGCACGCCAGGTAGGGGGTGCGTGTTGGAGACTCCACGCCAACAGCAAGAGCCAGACCTCGACTCGGTGACTCCAGGGCAAGCGCGACCACCGACAGCCGCCCGTCTCCATCGGTGGACGGTGTTCGGGCGAGCAGGGCCGCCCCTGCAGTCGCCCGCATTCTTAGAGGAACGCAGGTGCCACCTTCCGGCCGTCACGTCAAGCGTTTCCTAAAGTGCGAGGGGGCGGTTCACCCAAGGCCCGAGCCCGCGGAACACCGCATATGGCCGGAGGTCAACATCACCTTCGACCCTGACGATCACCCCAAGGCCATGACGGCCTTCGGGACACTTCCAATGTTGTGCATGCCGACCATAAGCGGCGTGGCCGTCTCCAAGACCCTCATCGACGGGGGCGCGGGCCTCAACGTCATCTCAGTAGAGGCCTTCGACGCACTGCAGTTGACCCAAGAGCATCTTGCGCCTTCAAAGCCCTTCTCCGGGGTGGTGGTAGGATCTGTCACCCCTGTGGGACGAATTCGCCTCCCCGTCACTTTGGGCACCCAGTCCAACTTCCGTACCGAGCAGATTGACTTTGACATCGCCCGCATCTACCTTTTGTACAACACAATACTCGGCTACCCCACCCTCGTGCAGTTCATGGCAGCAACGCACCGAGGCTACAACGTCGTCAAGATGCCCGAGAGAGGCGGCGTGCTCACCGTGGTGGGGGACGTCAAGGACGCATCTTGGGCACTCGAGCTCTCCCAAAAGGCCGCGGCCGTGGCACGTGCCAACCTCAAGGGCGCGGTGCACGCCGCAGAGGACCTTGGGGACGTCCCCAACGTCGCGCCCATGAAGAAGAAGCAGTTGTTCTCCCGCGACCGGGAGGAAACAAAGCAAGTACCGGTGGATGAAGGAAGCTCGGCTCCCACCTTCACCATCGGCGCAAACCTCCCCCATGACAAAGAGAAGACATTGGTGGGTTTCCTGAGGGCGAACAGGGACGCGTTCGCTTGGAGCGCCTTCGACCTCGTGAGCGTCCCGAGGGACGTCATTGAGCACCACCTCATGGTGTGACCGAATGCGCGCCCGGTGAAGCACAGGGCAAGGAGGCAAGCCCCGGAGAAGCAGGCGTTCGTCGCTCACGAGGTGCGCAAACTAAAGGATGCAGGGGTCATTCGAGAGGTGCGCTACCCAGAATGGGTGGCCAACCTGGTGGTCATCCCTAAGAAGTGCGGGAAGGAGCGCATGTGTGTCGACTTCACGAGCCTCAACAAGGCTTGCCCTCAGGGCCCGTTCCGGCTACCACGCATCGACCAGATCATGGGTTCCACCATGGAGTGCGATCTCCTGTGCTTCCTGGATGCATTCTCGGGCTACCACCAGATCAGGATGGTGGTGGAGGATGTCGAAAAGACAGCCTTCCTCTCTCCGTGTGGGGTATACTGCTACGAGTGCATGCCCTTCGGGCTGCGGAATGTCGGGGCAACCTTCCAGCAGTTGATGCATATCGCTCTGGGACCGCAGCTTAGGAGGAACGCAGGGGCCTACATCGACGACATCGTGGTCAAGTGAAGGTAGGCAAAAACCCTGGTGGAGGACCTGGAGGAGACCTTCGCCAGCCTAAGAGAGGTGAACCTGAAGCTCAACCCCGAGAAGTGCGTCTACGGTGTCCCATATGGCAAACTGCTCGATTTCCTTGTGTCGCACCGGGGGATCGAGGCAAACCTGGTGAAGGTTAATACCATAAACAAGATGAGCGCACCCACAACCCTCAAGGAGATGCAGCAGTTGGCGGGGTGTGTTACCTCCTTGGGTCGTTTCATCTCCAAGCTCGGTGAGCAGGCCCCGCCTTTCTTCAAGATCATGAAAAGAAAGGGGCCCTTCAAATCGACCCTGGAGGCCGATGCAGCCTTCGATGACCTCAAGCGATACCTCATGAGCCCGTCGATCATGGTGGCGCCTCGCCCGCGGTAGCCTTTGCTTCTGTACCTTGCTGGCACCCCCACAACGCCAGCACCGCGCTGGTAGCAGTAAGGGAGGAGTGGACCCGCAAGGGTGCCACTTCGGGGAACCCCGGCGGGCCCCCAACCGCAGAGTCTGGGGCTTGCACGACTCGCAAGCTCCGATTCCCCCGCAGGCAGAGGGACCTGAGGCTCAGACCGCAGGGTCGGGCCATGAGATGCTCAACCCTCCTGAGGCCACGTCCCCTCCTCCGGATCGCGAGATGCCCGTACCTATTGAGCTCGAAGAGGAGCGTGACGCCCCGGGGGGGCGCATCCTCATCGAGCACCCGGTGTACTTCATCAGCACGGTGTTGCAGGATGCACGCTCGCGTTATCCCATGCAGCAGAAACTCCTTCTAGCGCTCCTCCTTGCTTTGCGCAAGCTGCGCCACTACTTTTAGGGGCACCCAATCAAGGTTGTCTCCGCCTACCCCTTAGAGAAGATCTTGCATAACCCAAATGCGACGAGAAGGGTTGCCGAATGGAACATTGAGCTTCAGGCCTTCAACATCAAATTCAGCACAACCAGGGTCATCAAGGGTGCGGCCTTGGATGACTTCGTGGCGGAGTGGACAGACGCACCTGACCGGGGGCTCGAAGGGAGCCGATCCCTTGCCCCTCGTGTCGAGGCACCTGAGGGATGGACCATGCACTTCGATGGAGCCTTCACACGCAGAGGAACAGGGGCTGGAGTCGTGCTCACTTCCCAGATGGGAGACAAGCTCCGCTACACCATACAGCTCTGCTTCCAGTGTGGGGAGAAGGTCTCCGAAGAACTCCAACTCAAAAAAGCATCGCTCTCACGTTAAAGGATCACATTACCTATACCCGCAACTTTTGTTGTAGTAATTTATGAGTCACAAGGACTTAGCAATCTCATTTCCAAGGGTATCAAGACTAGCAAAGCTTAATGGGCGAGGTATGGTTAAGTGATGAGGCTGCAACAAGTAGTAAGCATTCATCTGAGTGGCTAAATCACGAGTACAAGAATAACAAGAGTGATATACACATAATCGGATGTGAACTAGTAATGATCAAGAAGAGATCTTGAAGACGTATGACGAGTCAATTATAACCCCATCGTGTTCCCTTGGTTCAAACCTCATAAGAAGATATGGTCACAGTTATGCACACAGTTGGTATATTTTAGTTGAGTTTACTATAACCGGGTGTTAAACAAATTTCAGAATTCCACAGAACCGTGGGCATGACTCTAAAAAAGATTTAACCTTGCAGGGATGCTCCAAGTCATCCATCACAAACTAGCCACAAGTTGCATGGAAGACCTCAACCTCGAGATAGCGGAAGGTATCCTCGGAGTCCCGACGCACATGACTTTTAAGAAAGGTAAAACAAATCCAGCAAGGCCTCCCGATATGTCAACGATCTCGACAGGAGTCACGTATCTCATTCTCACGACACGGCGGATAAGCGACGCCTACATCAGCCTGATAGAAATCCCTCGAGTTTCCCCACGGTGGCCCTGCACAGTGCTCTGTTTTGGACCAACACTCATGAGGAGCACTGGCCCGGGTTGTTGATTAATTATCCACGTGGTCTGGAAAATCCCTATGTAAGTTTTATTACTTAGGCAAAAGTAGTACCAATGTTGGGCCTTGCCGAAAGAGTTTTATCCCAAAACAAAAATAAAGGGGGTCCCCATAACAACCCCAAGCATGTTAGGAGTGCTCAATATGGAACATAACACAGGTTCACAAGTAACTAGGGTGGCAAAGGTGAAACAAAACACCGAGCAAAAGGCCAAGCGTTCCACCTTTTACAAGGTGTATAGGTACATTAAATTAAATAACAATAATAATATGATATCCAAAGATATCCATGTTGTCACATCGAAACAACCTGCCCACGCAACTAGCAACACTCTAAGAAGGGCTGGGCAAGTTATAAATTCTCCAAACAATGGTTTGCTTGGATGTGGAGGGGTTAAAGGCTTTTCATGGCAATGTTGGGAGGCTTAATGTTCAAGTGATAGGTACAGAGACATAATTATAGAAGCGATACAACTAGCATAGGAATGATAGTAGTGCCATCTAGGGAAATGATCATCTTTCCTGACATCCCTCTTGGAAGAGGAACGAATCCGTGAAGTAGATGAACCACCGTTGTCGAACGAATCCTCACACTCCAAATCGGTTTCGAAACTCTATCGAGAAGAAGCAAACCGGAAACAAACAAATGGCATGGTAAACACCACAACATATTCATGACATGATGCATGTCATGTTTAAATATGCATGCCATGGCAAGATGCAACAATCAAATACTACAAATTAAGTGAATCTTAATATGCAATGAGTTGCGTATTGACGAAACTGCACATTCGAATTATTTAGTTCACTCTTGTTTAGGTACTCAACAAGTTTAAACGTTGGTTTAGATGGCAAGAGGTGAAGCATAATGAAACTACACTATCTAGGCATTTTAAGTGAGGCCGAAAACAACGAATAACAATTTTGAAATGTCCCCATATGTAATTTTTGAATTTGTAACTGATGTGCCCTAATTACAGTTGTATTGTTGTTGAATAGCAAAGGAAGTGCCACCATGTTATTCTACACATTTTGATAGTCACATTACATATATAGAACATTTGATTCGAAGCTATGGTTATTTAGTCATGAAATAAATCAATTTAACATCACATTTCTGTAAATTAATGCAAACAACAAGTTTAAACATTTTATATCATGGATGAAAGTTAGATATTGTGAATCTACATGAAATTTTATGCATGGTTAATTATTTATGAGAAATAAAAAAACATGAAATTCTGTACATATAGAAAATTCTCGACAATTGGATTAATCGCAGTGGACCGAAAAAATACATATGGGCCGAATGGAGTGCTCAGGAAAGCCGAGCAACAGATGTGGCCCAAAATGGTGGAGTGTGTGTGTATGCACAATAAAAGAAAAACATGGCAAAAATTGGGGTACCTAGGATTCGAATTCGATTAATTGTAGTGGACCGAAAAAATACATATGGGCCGAATGCAGTGCTCAGGAAAGCCGAGCAACAGATGTGGCCCAAAATGGTGGAGTGTGCGTGTATGCACAATAAAAAACATGGCATAAATTGGGGTACCTAGGATTCGAACCCCAAAGCCCTCTCACAGAGGGAGGGCGATGCTAACCACAGGTTCACAAGTAACTAGGGTGGCAAAGGTGGAACAAAACACCGAGCAAAAGGCCAAGCGTTCCACCTTTTACAAGTTGTATAGGTGCATTAAATTAAATAACAATAATAATATGATATCCAAAAATATCCATGTTGTCACATCGAAACAACCTGCCCACGCAACTAGCAACACTCTAAGAAGGGCTGGGCAAGTTATAAATTCTCCAAACAATGGTTTGCTTGGATGTGGAGGGGTTAAAGGCTTTTCATGGCAATGTTGGGAGGCTTAATGTTCAAGTGATAGGTACAGAGACATAATTATAGAAGCGATACAACTAGCATAGGAATGATAGTAGTGCCATCTAGGGAAATGATCATCTTTCCTGACATCCCTCTTGGAAGAGGAACGAATCCGTGAAGTAGATGAACCACCGTTGTCGAACGAATCCTCACACTCCAAATCGGTTTCGAAACTCTATCGAGAAGAAGCAAACCGGAAACAAACAAATGGCATGGTAAACACCACAACATATTCATGACATGATGCATGTCATGTTTAAATATGCATGCCATGGCAAGATGCAACAATCAAATACTACAAATTAAGTGAATCTTAATATGCAATGAGTTGCGTATTGACGAAACTGCACATTTGAATTATTTAGTTCACTCTTGTTTAGGTACTCAACAAGTTTAAACGTTGGTTTAGATGGCAAGAGGTGAAGCATAATGAAACTACACTATCTAGGCATTTTAAGTGAGGCCGAAAACAACGAATAACAATTTTGAAATGTCCCCATATGTAATTTTTGAATTTGTAACTGATGTGCCCTAATTACAGTTGTATTGTTGTTGAATAGCAAAGGAAGTGCCACCATGTTATTCTACACATTTTGATAGTCACATTACATATATAGAACATTTGATTCGAAGCTATGGTTATTTAGTCATGAAATAAATCAATTTAACATCGCATTTATGTAAATTAATGCAAACAACAAGTTTAAACATTTTATATCATGGATGAAAGTTAGATATTGTGAATCTACATGAAATTTTATGCATGGTTAATTATTTATGAGAAATAAAAAAACATGAAATTCTGTACATATAGAAAATTCTCGACAATTGGATTAATCACAGTGGACCGAAAAAATACATATGGGCCGAATGGAGTGCTCAGGAAAGCCGAGCAACAGATGTGGCCCAAAATGGTGGAGTGTGTGTGTATGCACAATAAAAGAAAAACATGGCAAAAATTGGGGTACCTAGGATTCGAATTCGATTAATTGTAGTGGACCGGAAAAATACATATGGGCCGAATGCAGTGCTCAGGAAAGCCGAGCAACAGATGTGGCCCAAAATGGTGGAGTGTGCGTGTATGCACAATAAAAAACATGGCATAAATTGGGGTACCTAGGATTTGAACCCCAAAGCCCTCTCACAGAGGGAGGGCGATGCTAACCACAGGTCCACAAGTAACTAGGGTGGCAAAGGTGGAACAAAACACCGAGCAAAAGGCCAAGCGTTCCACCTTTTACAAGGTGTATAGGTGCATTAAATTAAATAACAATAATAATATGATATCCAAAGATATCCATGTTGTCACATCCAAACAACCTGCACACGCAACTAGCAACACTATAAGAAGGGTTGGGCAAGTTATAAATTCGCCAAACAATGATTTGCTTGGATGTGAGGGGTTAGAGGCTTTTCATGGCAATGTTGGGACCTTCATGTTCAAGTGATAGGTAAAGAGATATAATTATAGAAGCGATACAACTAGCATAGGAATGATAGTAGTGCCATCTAGGGAAATGATCATCTTGCCTGACATCCCTCTTGGAAGAGGAACGAATCCGTGAAGTAGATGAACCAACGTTGTCGAACGAATCCTCACACTCCAAATCGATTTCGAAACTCTATCGAGAAGAAGCAAACCGGAAACAAACAAATGGCATGGTAAACACCACAACATATTCATGACATGATGCATGTCATGTTTAAATATGCATGCCATGGCAAGATGCAACAATCAAATACTACAAATTAAGTGAATCTTAATATGCAATGAGTTGCGTATTGACGAAACTGCACATTCGAATTATTTAGTTCACTCTTGTTTAGGTACTCAACAAGTTTAGCTGTTGGTTTAGATGGCAAGAGGTGAAGCATAATGAAACTACACTATCTAGGCATTTTAAGTGAGGCCGAAAACAACGAATAACAATTTTGAAATGTCCCCATATGTAATTTTTGAATTTGTAACTCATGTGCCCTAATTACAGTTGTATTGTTGTTAAATAGCAAAGGAAGTGCCACCATGTTATTCTACACATTTTGATAGTCACATTACATATATAGAACATTTGGTTCGAAGCTATGGTTATTTAGTCATGAAATAAATCAATTTAACATCGCATTTATGTAAATTAATGCAAACAACAAGTTTAAACATTTTATATCATGGATGAAAGTTAGATATTGTGAATCTACATGAAATTTTATGCATGGTTAATTATTTATGAGAAATACAAAAACATGAAATTCTGTACATATAGAAAATTCTCGACAATTGGATTAATCGCAGTGGACCGAAAAAATACATATGGGCCGAATGCAGTGCTCACGAAAGCCGAGCAACAGATGTGGCCCAAAATGGTGGAGTGTGTTTGTATGCACAATAAAAGAAAAACATGGCAAAAATTGGGGTACCTAGGATTCGAATTCGATTAATCGCAGTGGACCGAAAAAATACATATGGGCCGAATGCAGTGCTCAGGAAAGCCGAGCAACAGATGTGGCCCAAAATGGGGGAGTGTGCCTGTATGCACAATAAAAATAACATGGCATAAATAGGGGTACCTAGGATTCGAACCCCAAAGCCCTCTGATAGAGGGAGGGCGATGCTAACCACAGGTTCACAAGTAACTAGGGTGGCAAAGGTGAAACAAAACACCGAGCAAAAGGCCAAGCGTTCCACCTTTTACAAGGTGTATAGGTGCATTAAATTAAATAACAATAATAATATGATATCCAAAGATATCCATGTTGTCACATCGAAATAACCTGCACACGCAACTAACAACACTATAAGAAGGGCTGGGAAAGTTATAAATTCACCAAACAATGGTTTGCTTCAATGTGGAGGGGTTAGAGTCTTTTCATGGCAATGTTGGGAGGCTTAGTGTTCAAGTGATAGGTAAAGAGACATAATTATAGAAGCGATACAACTAGCATAGGAATGATAGTAGTGCCATCTAGGGAAACGATCATCTTGCCTGACATCCCTCTTGGAAGAGGAACGAATCCGTGAACTAGATGAACCAACGTTGTCGAACGAATCCTCACACTCCAAATCGGTTTCGAAACTCTATCGAGAAGAAGCAAACCGGAAACAAACAAATGGCATGGTAAACACCACAACATATTCATGACATGATGCATGTCATGTTTAAATATGCATGCCATGGCAAGATGCAACAATCAAATACTACAAATTAAGTGAATCTTAATATGCAATGATTGCGTATTGACGAGACTGCACATTCGAATTATTTAGTTCACTCTTGCTTAGGTACTCAACAAGTTTAAATGTTGGTTTAGATGGCAAGAGGTGAAGCATAATGAAACTACATTATCTAGGCATTTTAAGTGAGGCCGAAAACAACGAATAACAATTTTCAAATGTCCCCATATGTAATTTTTGAATTTATAACTGATGTGCCCTAATTACAGTTGTATTGTTGTTAAATAGCAAAGGAAGTGCTACCATGTTATTCTACACATTTTGATAGTCACATTACATATATAGACCATTTGATTCGAAGCTATGGTTATTTAGTCATGAAATAAATCAATTTCACATCACATTTATGTAAATTAATGCAAACAACAAGTTTAAACATTTTATATCATGGATGAAAGTTAGATATTGTGAATCTACATGAAATTTTATGCATGGTTAATTATTTATCAGAAATACAAAAACATGAAATTCTGTACATATAGAAAATTCTCGACAATTGGATTAATCGCAGTGGACCGAAAAAATACATATGGGCCGAATGCAATACTCAGGAAAGCCGAGCAACAGATGTGGCCCAAAATGGTGGAGTGTGTGTGTATGCAAATAAAAGAAAAACATGGCAAAAATTGGGGTACCTAGGATTCGAATTGGATTAATCGCAGTGGACCAAAAAATACATATGGGCCGAATGCAGTGCTCGGGAAAGCCGAGCAACAGATGTGGCCCAAAATGGTGGAGTGTGCGTGTATGCACAATAAAAAAACATGGCATAAATTGGGGTACATAGGATTCGAACCCCAAAGCCCTCTGATAGAGGGAGGGCGATGCTAACCACAGGTTCACAAGTAACTAGGATGGCAAAGGTGGAACAAAACACCGAGAAAAAGGCCAAGCGTTCCACCTTTTACAAGGTGTATAGGTGCATTAAATTAAATAACAATAATGATATG
The DNA here is from genome assembly GCF_904849725.1 of Hordeum vulgare subsp. vulgare. Lineage (NCBI taxonomy): Eukaryota > Viridiplantae > Streptophyta > Magnoliopsida > Poales > Poaceae > Hordeum > Hordeum vulgare. The sequence goes on along the minus strand of NC_058520.1, from coordinate 254,873,314 downwards.
ATATCCAAAGATATCCATGTTGTCACATCTAAACAACCTGCACACGCAACTAGCAACACTATAAGAAGGGCTGGGCAAGTTATAAATTCGCCAAACAATGGTTTGCTTGGATGTGGAGGGGTTAGAGGCTTTTTATGGCAATGTTGGGAGGCTTAATGTTCAAGTGATAGGTAAAGTGACATAATTATAGAAGCGATACAACTAGCATAGGAATGATAGTAGTGCCATCTAGGGAAATGATCATCTTGCCTGACATCCCTCTTGGAAGAGGAACGAATCCGTGAAGTAGATGAACCAACGTTGTCGAACGAATCGTCACACTCCAAATCGGTTTTGAAACTCTATCGAGAAGAAGCAAACCGGAAAGAAATAAATGGCATGGTAAACACCACAACATATTCATGACATGATGCATGTCATGTTTAAATATGCATGCCATGGCAAGATGCACCAATCAAATACTACAAATTAAGTGAATCTTAATATGCAATGAGTTGCGTATTGACGAAACTGCACATTCGAATTATTTAGTTCACTCTTGTTTAGGTACTCAACAAGTTTAAACGTCGGTTTAGATGGCAAGAGGTGAAGCATAATTAAACTACACTATCTAGGCATTTTAAGTGAGGCCGAAAACAATGAATAACAATTTTGAAATGTCCCCATATGTAATTTTTGAATTTGTAACTGATGTGCTCTAATTACAGTTGTATTGTTGTTAAATAGCAAAGGAAGTGCCACCATGTTATTCTACACATTTTGATAGTCACATTACATATATAGTCATGAAATAAATCAATTTAACATCGCATTTATGTAAATTAATGCAAACAACAAGTTTAAACATTTTATATCATGGATGAAAGTTAGATATTGTGAATCTACATGAAATTTTATGCATGGTTAATTATTTATGAGAAATACAAAAACATGAAATTCTATACATATAGAAAATTCTCGACAATTGGATTAATCGCAGTGGACCGAAAAAATACATATGGGCCGAATGCAGTGCTCAGGAAAGTCGAGCAACAGATGTGGCCCAAAATGGTGGAGTGTGTGTGTATGCACAATAAAAGAAAAACATGGCAAAAATTGGGGTACCTAGGATTCGAATTCGATTAATCGTAGTGGACCGAAAAAATACATATGGGCCGAATGCAGTGCTCAGGAAAGCCGAGCAACACATGTGGCCAAAAATGGTGGAGTGTGCGTGTATGCACAATAAAAAAACATGGCATAAATTGGGGTACCTAGGATTCGAACCCCAATGCCCTCTGATAGAGGGAGGGCGATGCTAACCACAGGTTCACAAGTAACTAGGGTGGCAAAGGTGAAACAAAACACCGAGCAAAAGGCCAAACGTTCCACCTTTTACAAGGTGTATAGGTGCATTAAATTAAATAACAATAATAATATGATATCCAAAGATATCCATGTTGTCACATCCAAACAACCTGCACACGCAACTAGCAACACTATAAGAAGGGCTGGGCAAGTTATAAATTCGCCAAACAATGATTTGCTTGGATGTGGAGGGGTTAGAGGCTTTTCATGGCAATGTTGGGAGGCTTAATGTTCAAGTGATAGGTAAAGAGACATAATTATAGAAGCGATACAACTAGCATAGGAATGATAGTAGTGCCATCTAGGGAAATGATCATCTTGCCTGACATCCCTCTTGGAAGAGGAACGAATCCGTGAAGTAGATGAACCAACGTTGTCGAACGAATCCTCACACTCCAAATCGGTTTCGAAACTCTATCGAGAAGAAGCAATCCGGAAACAAACAAATGGCATGGTAAACACCACAACATATTCTTGACATGATGCATGTCGTATTTAAATATGCATGCCATGGCAAGATGCAACAATCAAATACAACAAATTAAGTGAATCTTAATATGCAATGAGTTGCGTATTGACGAAACTGCACATTCGAATTATTTAGTTCACTCTTGTTTACGTACTCAACAAGTTTAAACGTCGGTTTAGATGGCAAGAGGTGAAGCATAATGAAACTACACTATCTAGGCATATTAAGTGAGGCCGAAAACAACGAATAACAATTTCGAAATATCCCCATATGTAAATTAATGCAAACAACAAGTTTAAACATTTTATATCATGGATGAAAGTTAGATATTGTGAATCTACATGAAATTTTATGCATGGTTAATTATTTATGAAAAATACAAAAACATGAAATTCTGTACATATAGAAAATTCTCGACAATTGGATTAATCGCAGTGGACCGAAAAAATACATATGGACCGAATGCAGTACTCAGGAAAGCCGAGCAACAGATGTGGCCCAAAATGGTGGAGTGTGTGTGTATGCACAATAAAAGAAAAACATGGCAAAATTTGGGGTACCTAGGATTCGAATTGGATTAATCACAGTCGACCGAAAAAATACATATGGGCCGAATGCAGTTCTCAGGAAAGCCGAGCAACAGATGTGATTGGGGTACCTAGGATTCGAACCCCAAAGCCCTCTGATAGAGGGAGGGCCATGCTAACCACATGGTTAGCTATGAACTTGTGCAATAATAGCAAAGGAAGTGCCACCATGTTATTCTACACATTTTGATAGTCACATTACATATATAGAACATTTGATTCGAAGCTATGATTATTTAGTCATGAAATAAATCAATTTAACATCACATTTATGTAAATTAATGCAAACAACAAGTTTAAACATTTTATATCATGGATGAAAGTTAGATATTGTGAATCTACATGAAATTTTATGCATGGTTAATTATTTCTGAGAAATACAAAAACATGAAATTCTGTACATATAGAAAATTCTCGACAATTGGATTAATCGCAGTGGACCGAAAAAATACATATGGGCCGAATGCAGTACTCAGGAAAGCCGAGCAACAGATGTGGCCCAAAATGGTGGAGTGTGTGTGTATGCACAATAAAAGAAAAACATGGCAAAAGTTGGGGTACCTAGGATTCGAATTGGATTAATCACAGTGGACCGAAAAAATACATATGGGCCGAATGCAGTGCTCAGCAAAGCCGAGCAACAGATGTGATTGGGGTACCTAGGATTCGAACCCCAAAGCCCTCTGATAGAGGGAGGGCGATGCTAACCACAGGGTTAGCTATGCACTTGTGCAAAAATATATATGGGCCGAATGCAGTACTCAGGAAAGCCGAGCAACAGATGTGGCCCAAAATGGTGGAGTGTGTGTGTATGCACAATAAAAGAAAAACATGGGAAAAATTGGGGTACCTAGGATTCGAATTGGATTAATCACAGTGGACCAAAAAAATACATATGGGCCGAATGCAGTGCTCAGGAAAGCCGAGCAACAGATGTGATTGGGGTACCTAGGATTCGAACCCCAAAGCCCTCTCATAGAGGGAGGGCGATGCTAACCACAGGGTTAGCTATGCACTTGTGCAATAATAGCAAAGGAAGTGCCACCATGTTATTCTACACATTTTGATAGTCACATTACATATATAGAACATTTGATTCGAAGCTATGGTTATTTAGTCATGAAATAAATCAATTTAACATCACATTTATGTAAATTAATGCAAACAACAAGTTTAAACATTTTATATCATGGATGAAAGTTAGATATTGTGAACCTACATGAAATTTTATGCATGGTTAATTATTTATGAGAAATACAAAAACATGAAATTCTGTACATATAGAAAATTCTCGACAATTGGATTAATCGCAGTGGACCGAAAAAATACATATGGGCCGAATGCAGTACTCGGGAAAGCCAAGCAACACATGTGGCCCAAAATGGTGGAGTGTGTGTGTATGCACAATAAAAGAAAAACATGGCAAAAATTGGGGTACCTAGGATTCGAATTGGATTAATCACAGTGGACCGTAAAAATACATATGGACCGAATGCAGTGCTCAGGAAAGCCGAGCAACAGATGTGATTGGGGTACCTAGGAGTCGAACCCCAAAGCCCTCTGATAGAGGGAGGGCGATGCTAACCACAGGGTTAGCTATGCACTTGTGCAATAATAGCAAAGGAAGTGCCACCATGTTATTCTACACATTTTGATAGTCACATTACATATATAGAACATTTGATTCGAAGCTATGATTATTTAGTCACGAAATAAATCAATTTAACATCACATTTATGTAAATTAATGCAAACAACAAGTTTAAACATTTTATATCATGGATGAAAGTTAGATATTGTGAATCTACATGAAATTTTATGCATGGTTAATTATTTATGAGAAATACAAAAACATGAAATTCTGTACATATAGAAAATTCTCGACAATTGGATTAATCGTAGTGGACCGAAAAAATACATATGGGCCGAATGCAGTACTCGGGAAAGCCAAGCAACACATGTGGCCCAAAATGGTGGAGTGTGTGTGTATGCACAGTAAAAGAAAAACATGGCAAAAATTGGGGTACCTAGGATTCGAATTGGATTAATCACAGTGGACCGTAAAAATACATATGGACCGAATGCAGTGCTCAGGAAAGCCGAGCAACAGATGTGATTGGGGTACCTAGGAGTCGAACCCCAAAGCCCTCTGATAGAGGGAGGGCGATGCTAACCACAGGGTTAGGTATGCACTTGTGCAATAATAGCAATGGAAGTGCCACCATGTTATTCTACACATTTTGATAGTCACATTACATATATAGAACATTTGATTCGAAGCTATGATTATTTAGTCATGAAATAAATCAATTTAACATCACATTTATGTAAATTAATGCAAACAAAAAGTTTAAACATTTTATATCATGGATGAAAGTTAGATATTGTGAATCTAAATGAAATTTTATGCATGGTTAATTATTTATGAGAAATACAAAAACATGAAATTCTGTACATATAGAAAATTCTCGACAATTGGATTAATCGCAGTGGACCGAAAAAATACATATGGGCCGAATGCAGTACTCAGGAAAGCCGAGCAACAGATGTGTCCCAAAATGGTGGAGTGTGTGTGTATGCACAATAAAATAAAAACATGGCAAAAATTGGGGTACCTAGGATTCGAATTTGATTAATCACAGTGGACCGAAAAAATACATATGGGCCGAATGCAGTGCTCAGGAAAGCCGAGCAACAGATGTGATTGGGGTACCTAGGATTCGAACCCCAAAGCCCTCTGATAGAGGGAGGGCGATGCTAACCACAGGGTTAGCTATGCACTTGTGCAAAAATACATATGGGCCGAATGCAGTACTCAGGAAAGCCGAGCAACAGATGTGGCCCAAAATGGTGGAGTGTGTGTGTATGCACAATAAAATAAAAACATGGCAAAAATTGGGGTACCTAGGATTCGAATTGGATTAATCACAGTGGACCGAAAAATACATATGGGCCGAATGCAGTGCTCAGGAAAGCCGAGCAACAGATGTGATTGAGGTACCTAGGATTCGAACCCCAAAGCCCTCTGATAGAGGGAGGGCGATGCTAACCACAGGGTTAGCTATGCACTTGTGCACAAATACATATGGACCGAATGCAGTACTCAGGAAAGCCGAGCAACAGATGTGGCCCAAAATTGTGGAGTGTGTGTGTATGCACAATAAAAGAAAAAAATGGCAAAAATTGGGGTACCTAGGATTCGAATTGGATTAATCACAGTGGACCGAAAAAATACATATGGGCTGAATGCGGTGCTCAGGAAAGCCGAGCAACAGATGTGATTGGGGTACCTAGGATTCGAACCCCAAAGCCCTCTCATAGAGGGAGGGCGATGCTAACCACAGGGTTAGCTATGCACTTGTGCAATAATAGCAAAGGAATTGCCACCATGTTATTCTACACATTTTGATAGTCACATTACATATATAGAACATTTGATTCGAAGCTATGGTTATTTAGTCATGAAATAAATCAATTTAACATCACATTTATGTAAATTAATGCAAACAACAAGTTTAAACATTTTATATCATGGATGAAAGTTAGATATTGTGAATCTACATGAAATTTTATGCATGGTTAATTATTTATGAGAAATACAAAAACATGAAATTCTGTACATATAGAAAATTCTCGATAATTGGATTAATCGCAGTGGACCGAAAAAATACATATGGGCCGAATGCAGTACTCAGGAAAGCCGAGCAACAGATGTGGCCCAAAATGGTGGAGTGTGTGTGTGTGCACAATAAAAGAAAAACATGGCAAAAATTGAGGTACCTAGGATTCGAATTGGATTAATCACAGTGGACCGAAAAAATACATATGGGCCCAATGCAGTGCTCAGGAAAGCCGAGCAACAGATGTGATTGGGGTACCTAGGATTCGAACCCCAAAGCCCTCTGATAGAGGGAGGGCGATGCTAACCACAGGGTTAGCTATGCACTTGTGCAAAAATACATATGGGCCGAATGCAGTACTCAGGAAAGCCGAGCAACAGATGTGGCCCAAAATGGTGGAGTGTGTGTGTATGCACAATAAAAGAAAAACATGGCAAAAATTGGGGTACCTAGGATTCGAATTGGATTAATCACAGTGGACCAAAAAAATACATATGGGCCGAATGCAGTGCTCCGGAAAGCCGAGCAACAGATGTGATTGGGGTACCCAGGATTCGAACCCCAAAGCCCTCTCATAGAGGGAGGGCGATGCTAACCACAGGGTTAGCTATGCACTTGTGCAATAATAGCAAAGGAAGTGCCACCATGTTATTCTACACATTTTGATAGTCACATTACATATATAGAACATTTGATTCGAAGCTATGGTTATTCAGTCATGAAATAAATCAATTTAACATCACATTTATGTAAATTAATGCAAACAACAAGTTTAAACATTTTATATCATCGATGAAAGTTAGATATTGTGAATCTACATGAAATTTTATGCATGGTTAATTATGTATGAGAAATACAAAAACAAGAAATTCTGTACATATAGAAAATTCTCGACAATTGGATTAATCGCAGTGGACCGAAAAAATACATATGGGCTGAACGCAGTACTCAGGAAAGCCGAGCAACAGATGTGGCCCAAAATGGTGGAGTGTGTGTGTATGCACAATAAAATAAAAACATGGCAAAAATTGGGGTACCTAGGATTCGAATTGGATTAATCACAGTGGACCGAAAAATACATATGGGCCGAATGCAGTGCTCAAGAAAGCCGAGCAACAGATGTGATTGGGGTACCTAGGATTCGAACCCCAAAGCCCTGTGATAGAGGGAGGGCGATGCTAACCACAGGGTTAGCTATGCACTTGTGCACAAATACATATGGACCGAATGCAGTACTCAGGAAAGCCGAGCAAGAGATGTGGCCCAAAATGGTGGAGTGTGTGTGTATGCACAATAAAAGAAAAACATGGAAAAAATTGGGGTACCTAGGATTCGAATTGGATTAATCACAGTGGACCGAAAAAATACATATGGGCCGAATGCAGTGCTCAGGAAAGCCGAGCAACAGATGTGATTGAGGTACCTAGGATTCGAACCCCAAAGCCCTCTCATAGAGGGAGGGCGATGCTAACCACAGGGTTAGCTATGCACTTGTGCAATAATAGCAAAGGAAGTGCCACCATGTTATTCTACACATTTTGATAGTCACATTACATATATAGAACATTTGATTCGAAGCTATGGTTATTCAGTCATGAAATAAATCAATTTAACATCACATTTATGTAAATTAATGCAAACAACAAGTTTACACATTTTATATCATGGATGAAAGTTAGATATTGTGAATCTACATGAAATTTTATGCATGGTTAATTATTTATGAGAAATACAAAAACATGAAATTCTGTACATATAGAAAATTCTCGACAATTGGATTAATCGCAGTGGACCGAAAAAATACATATGGGCCGAATGCAATACTCAGGAAAGCCGAGCAACAGATGTGGCCCAAAATGGTGGAGTGTGTGTGTATGCACAATAAAAGAAAAACATGGCCAAAATTGGGGTACCTAGGATTCAAATTGGATTAATCACAGTGGACCGAAAAATATATATGGGCCGAATGCAGTGCTCAGGAAAGCCGAGCAACAGATGTGATTGGGGTACCTAGGATTCGAACCCCAAAGCCCTCTGATAGAGGGAGGGCGATGCTAACCACAGGGTTACCTATGCACTTGTGCACAAATACATATGGACCGAATGCAGTACTCAGGAAAGCCGAGCAACAGATGTGGCCCAAAATGGTGGAGTGTGTGTGTATGCACAATAAAAGAAAAAAATGGCAAAAATTGGGGTACCTAGGATTCGAATTGGATTAATCACAGTGGACCGAAAAAATACATATGGGCTGAATGCGGTGCTCAGGAAAGCCGAGCAACAGATGTGATTGGGGTACCTAGGATTCGAACCCCAAAGCCCTCTGATAGAGGGAGGGCGATGCTAACCACAGGGTTAGCTATGCACTTGTGCAATAATAGCAAAGGAAGTGCCACCATGTTATTCTACACATTTTGATAGTCACATTACATATATAGAACATTTGATTCGAAGCTATGGTTATTTAGTCATGAAATAAATCAATTTAACATCACATTTATGTAAATTAATGCAAACAACAAGTTTAAACATTTTATATCATGGATGAAAGTTAGATATTGTGAATCTACATGAAATTTTATGCATGGTTAATTATTTATGAGAAATACAAAAACATGAAATTCTGTACATATAGAAAATTCTCGACAATTGGATTAATCGCAGTGGACCGAAAAAATACATATGGGCCGAATGCAATACTCAGGAAAGCCGAGCAACAGATGTGGCCCAAAATGGTGGAGTGTGTGTGTATGCACAATAAAATAAAAACATGGCAAAAATTGGGGTACCTAGGATTCAAATTGGATTAATCACAGTGGACCGAAAAAATACATATGGGCCGAATGCAGTGCTCAGGAAAGCCGAGCAACAGATGTGATTGGGGTACCTAGGATTCGAACCCCAAAGCCCTCTGATAGAGGGAGGGCGATGCTGATTGGGGTACCTAGGATTCGAACCCCAAAGCCCTCTGATAGAGGGAGGGCGATGCTAACCACAGGGTTAGCTATGCACTTGTGCAATAATAGCAAAGGAAGTGCCACCATGTTATTCTACACATTTTGATAGTCACATTACATATATAGAACATTTGATTCGAAGCTATGGTTATTTAGTCATGAAATAAATCAATTTAACATCACATTTATGTAAATTAATGCAAACAACAAGTTTAAACATTTTATATCATGGATGAAAGTTAGATATTGTGAATCTACATGAAATTTTATGCATGGTTAATTATTTGTGAGAAATACAAAAACATGAAATTCTGTACATATAGAAAATTCTCGACAATTGGATTAATCGCAGTGGACCGAAAAAATACATATGGGCCGAATGCAATACTCAGGAAAGCCGAGCAACAGATGTGGCCCAAAATGGTGGAGTGTGTGCGTATGCACAATAAAAGAAAAAACATGGCAAAAATTGGGGTACCTAGGATTCGAATTGGATTAATCACAGTGGACCGAAAAAATACATATGGGCCGAATGCAGTGCTCAGGAAAGCCGAGCAACAGATGTGATTGGGGTACCTAGGATTCGAACCCCGAAGCCCTCTGATAGAGGGAGGGCGATGCTAACCACAGGGTTAGCTATGCACTTGTGCAAAAATACATATGGGCTGAATGCAGTACTCAGGAAAGCCGAGCAACAGATGTGGCCCAAAATGGTGGAGTGTGTGTATGCACAATAAAAGAAAAACATTGCAAAAATTGGGGTACCTAGGATTCGAATTGGATTAATCACAGTGGACCGAAAAAATACATATGGGCCGAATGCAGTGCTCAGGAAAGCCGAGCAACAGATGTGATTGGGGTACCTAGGATTCGAACCCCAAAGCCCTCTGATAGAGGGAGGGCGATGCTAACCACAGGGTTAGCTATGCACTTGTGCAATAATAGCAAAGGAAGTGCCACCATGTTATTCTACACATTTTGATAGTCACATTACATATATAGAACATTTGATTCGAAGCTATGGTTATTTAGTCATGAAATAAATCAATTTAACATCACATTTATGTAAATTAATGCAAACAACAAGTTTAAACATTTTATATCATGGATGAAAGTTAGATATTGTGAATCTACATGAAATTTTATGCATGGTTAATTATTTATGAGAAATACAAAAACATGAAATTCTGTACATATAGAAAATTCTCGACAATTGGATTAATCGCAGTGGACCGAAAAAATACATATGGGCCGAATGCAATACTCAGGAAAGCCGAGCAACAGATGTGGCCCAAAATGGTGGAGTGTGTGTGTATTCACAATAAAAGAAAAACATGGCAAAAATTGGGGTACCTAGGATTCGAATTGGATTAATCACAGTGGACCGAAAAAATACATATGGGCCGAATGCAGTGCTCAGGAAAGCCGAGCAACAGATGTGATTGGGGTACCTAGGATTCGAACCCCAAACCCTCTGATAGAGGGAGGGCGATGCTAACCACAGGGTTAGCTATGCACTTGTGCAAAAATACATATGGGCCGAATGCAGTACTCAGGAAAGCCGAGCAACAGATGTGGCCCAAAATGGTGGAGTGTGTGTATGCACAATAAAAGAAAAACATTGCAAAAATTGGGGTACCTAGGATTCGAATTGGATTAATCACAGTGGACCGAAAAAATACATATGGGCCGAATGCAGTGCTCAGGAAAGCCGAGCAACAGATGTGATTGGGGTACCTAGGATTCGAACCCCAAAGCCCTCTGATAGAGGGAGGGCGATGCTAACCACAGGGTTAGCTATGCACTTGTGCAATAATAGCAAAGGAAGTGCCACCATGTTATTCTACACATTTTTATAGTCACATTACATATATAGAACATTTGATTCGAAGCTATGGTTATTTAGTCATGAAATAAATCAATTTAACATCACATTTATGTAAATTAATGCAAACAACAAGTTTAAACATTTTATATCATGGATGAAAGTTAGATATTGTGAATCTACATGAAATTTTATGCATGGTTAATTATTTATGAGAAATACAAAAACATGAAATTCTGTACATATAGAAAATTCTCGACAATTGGATTAATCGCAGTGGACCGAAAAAATACATATGGGCCGAATGCAGTACTCAGGAAAGCCGAGCAACAGATGTGGCCCAAAATGATGGAGTGTGTGTGTGCACAATAAAGGAAAAACATGGCAAAAATTGGGGTACCTAGGATTCGAATTGGATTAATCATAGTGGACCGAAAAAATACATATGGCCGAATGCAGTGCTCAGGAAAGCCGAGCAACAGATGTGATTGGGGTACCTAGGATTCGAACCCCAAAGCCCTCTGATAGAGGGAGCGCGATGCTAACCACAGGATTAGCTATGCACTTGTGCAATAATACAACAACAATACTAAATGGCATCTACATGGGAAAATGGATCTAAGGAAAGAACAGAGTTTTAGCCAAGACGGCACTAGCTTACATCACAGAAAAAGACGCTAATGGCCATGGCGATACTGAACCTTGGCTGGGTGCGGGCGGAGGGAGCTAGGCCAGCTCCTTGGCGCGAGATTAAGGAGCCACACGCTCACTCACTCGTTGCAGGGGAGGCCGGGTCGAGGCAGGGATGAAGCACACAACGGCGGCACTGCTTGGGGAGGTGGCCCGATGGCGCGGGAACAAAAAGGATAAAGGCGGGGCTGGCGGAGGTCGGAGCTGGGGTGGCGCTCGTGGTCGCGGGACCTGGCCGGAGGCGGAGCTTCATGGGTTGCACCATGGTTGTTTCCCTGGTGAAATAAGAAAGAGAGAGAGAGAGAGAGAGAGCTTGAGAGGAGCTAGGAAAGGAGAGGGCACGGGAAGGAGATGAAAAGGAAGGAGAGGGATAAGGGAGCAGGGGATGGCTTGGCAGAGTGGCACAAGCTCGAAGACTGCCCGGTGCAAGGTGCCGGTGTGGGCACACTTGGGCGCTCCTCCCGGGCAGGCCTTGGTCGTGGATGCTGCGGAGGGACGGATGCAGTTGCACGACGGTTCTTCAGTCACCTTGACGCGTCCGACCCGAGGAGGAGGAGGCCCGGGCACCCACGAGATTGGATGGAGAGGTTTCCTTGGTGGAGTTAGTGGGTTGTCCAGCGCTGAAAATGAGGGAGGTGGTCGGGTCGGTTGGGTAAAGTGGATGGATTGGATCGGGGAATCCCGAGGAAAGAAGAGAGTGGGTGGCTGGCGTGTGTTGTGTTGATGGGATTAGGATAGATGGACACATCCGAGTGTTTGCCCGGAAATATAGAATAGGTGGTCAACGGCGAGAGTATTTGGACCCTCCGATTAAATTGAACGGTCGAGATAAATAGGTTAGGGAGTTCAATTGAAAAATGAATGATTGTTCGAAATATTTTGGGGTTTATCAGGACCAACTGGTCACGATTGTATGTTTCAGGTTTGAAAAAGACATCGGATGCCCACGAGGGGTCTATGTACTATGCAGAGAGGCTAGGCATAGCAAAGAGGAAAAGTGCACGCAGTCCAGTAAAAAGTTTTACAATAAAAAAAGGTGTGCGATTTGACTGGCTATAGTGTTGGTATATGATTAATGGTTCGGGTATCAAACGATCTCTGAATGCGACAAAATTTGGAAGGTGGTCCACCTACAGTAAAACAAGACCACACGCCTACCTTCGCCCCCTTCCGAGAAAGTGTATATGCAATTTAAGAACAATATTCTAGAGATGCCGCACGCATGTGTGTATGTGTTTGGACTCAAAACGGTCAACGACGAGAATGGCTAGAACCGGTAACTATCGGATGGATGCAAGGTTTGAAAAAGACAGTGATGAAGTGTCGATGCAATGTGAATGATGCGATGATGAATGCGACAAACAAATGAAACACACGGAAAATCTCAAAATAAATGGAAGGCGTGTGAAGCATCGGTCTCGGGCTGTTACAACTCTCCTCCACTAGTAGGAGATCTTGATCCGAGATCTTAGAATGAGAAGAGGAAGAGGAAATGAAGATGTAACAAAGTTGCTTCTTTGAGAAGCAAGTGAAACCAATGAATCTTAGAGCTTGCAAAAATATGAAGAATGGTGTGAGGAACATGAGAGAATTTGCAACCATTGTGATTAAATGGACAAGCAAGGAAAGAACAAGATCCCGATGAAACAAGATGATGATTCAAATAGGGCAACATCATAACGCATTCAGAGCAAAATAATAGAAGCTAGATCTTTGAAAGGAAAGAAAGGAGAAGAAAATGACAACTTCTACCACAATTTAATTTGAAAAACATCCTTTCAAAGAATGATTTAACGGATTTGTTGGAAAATCAACAACAAAAAGAATAAGATTGTTGTGCGCTTATGGAAAACAACTCAAATAACGAGGTGACAATCAACCACTAACAAAAACATTGGATTACTTGGGAGCAACAAGATATGCAAAATTTATTTCACCAAGAGGATATATTGATAACTTAGATCATTGATAAGTACCATGGAAGCAACAATCCTTAGGAACTGGTTTAGGTGAAATCTAATCCAAGATAGCTCCAAGGAAGACAAATGGATTTAAATATATCATTCTTGACAAATTCTCTTTGGGGCTCCTCATGAATCAAGAATGCTATAACACCATCTCATGGGAGAAAGAATTGCACTTTGAAATGCAAGATAAAGAATACTTAAGCTCCTCCAACAAGAATCTTGAAGCACGCTTCAAGAATGATCTAAATCCTTGAAGAACCACCATGAAGAACCCTTGGAAGAACTCCACGATGAAAGGATGATAGAAAAGAATTGAAGGTTGCAAAAAGAACAAGATTGAGGCCTTGCCATGATTTAGATGGAGCTTCCTGATGAGATACTTGAGATCACATGGAACTCCGAGAAAGAAAAGATGAAGCACTTAGAACTGAGAATTTGATATCAAGAACAACTCCGAAAAAGAAAGCAATCACTTTGAAGAAAGAAGAATACGAATTATGTTATACTTATACTTCATCAAGTTAAATTTATGACAAGTTACATATTTGGGATACTACTTATTCCACTTGAAAAAGATTGAAGAGAATTGCACACTTAAAAAGTGTTGAATCACAGCGCTGACAAGAATTTGAAATGAATGAGGATACTGCACATGAATGGAGATACTTGAGAACGAAGAGATCAAGATTCGACAGAAGAACAAAACTATAAGGAGCCACCAGTAAGAAATGAGATACGAACAAAGAGATATTAATTGAGACGAATTCGACAACGAAAGTTGAAAGCTGAAACCCAAGTAATCTTCTGAAATGATGGCCTTCGACATATCAAGAAATGAAAACAACTCTGAAATGCTCCAGATAGATATGGATGGACTTTCTCATGATCGCAACTAATTAGAAAGAATAGCATCAAGGTTGAAACCATGAATCTTTAAGAGAATGGACCAAGATTCAAGATGAACTCTTCTTTGATCTCCAAACATATAGAACGATGGAAAGAAACACCACCAATATTGCTAAGATCTCGTGAACAATGAATAAAGAACGGTTGGGCCAATGATGAAAAAAATCTGAGCGATCTTGGTGAAGGAATATGACTGATGTAATCTGTATTTATGTCACACTTGAAAAGAATTATAGATATACGAAAGATATTACAAGAGTCAGGTAAGATCATGGGAAAAAACCTGTGGGTTATGGGCCCACTCAAAGAGAACACCATTGAAATTCTTGCTTAGAAGGAGATATTGCACCGGTACAAATTAAGTACTTGATGAGGTTGAGATATCTTAAGATCATATGAATGGAAATGAAAATCTTCTCAGATATCTTGCCACTCGAAATAGAGTAGAGAGAGGGAATAAGCAAGAGAGACTTGGCTAAGAATTTCGGACATGGGAAAGCACTTAACAAATGCAAAAGATATGATGAATGCGGAGAGCTTGAATCAAATCCACTGTGGAAGAAAACAAGAACGAAGAATGATGAGCTTAGAACTTAAGCATCTTCCTAATGAATCACCGGATACAATATGGAAAAAAAGATAGCGGAAGCATCAATGAAAAGAAAGGCACTTGGGTGACAATTTAATCGTTGAAGAAAAAGGCCGGGAAGTGGGTAATACAAAGAAAACTTGGGACGGATGAAACAAACTCCGGAAAGAAATATGAGGATTGATTTTGCAAATATTAGAGAGGATTGAATCATCTTGAAGAGAATCCCACTATATGGAAAGAATTTCATGACAATTCTGGTTGATGAAAAGGATTAGCATCCCCACAGAAATATGGGAACACCACTTAACAAAGATATGAAATCAACACTTGCATCAAAGGAACTCAAATTACCATACTCCAACAAAACAAAGAATGTGGCTTACGAATTAGGACGGAAACAGACACATAACCCGTTATGCATTTGTTGGGAGGATAATTCTAGGTAACTACTTGAATTCTGACCCGGGAACTCCTGAAACCTTCCGATTATGCAATCGGGTCTACGGATACAAGGAGCAAAACCTCACACGACTCCTAACATGATACTACGCGCCAATGTATCACATCCGTCAACACATAACCAGATATCTCAAAACTCATCTACCTCAGACCCCCGTAATCACAATGATACCAATTAATGAAGTACATCTCGACGTTCTCCCCAGTACTAGGTGACACCATACTTCTGTCCCCAGAAATAGTATTGAAGCAATCACGAACATCCTCATCCTGATACTAAGGAAACTCAATGATAATGATGTATCGTGAACCCCCCTGTTGCTCTACTCCATGGAATAGTGTCAATTCAGACAGGAGGCGCCAAGTACATAATTCCGTCACATCGACATCATATAGGTTCCAAAATACAGCGTGATCCAAAAAAAATTGAGTGAGAAGAGGGATACAATTAAATTCCTATTTCACGCTCCCTCACCAGAGTAGGGAAGAGGAGTAAAGACAATCCTACTCTCCGATATATAACTAGACTCAAAATAGTTTTTTTACTAGACTCGACTCGGCCAAGTTCAGTCATTCAATGGGGCTCCTAGGTCGGTACTACTCTCATACAAACTTATAACGCCCAAGATGCGGTCCTATCCTTATTTTGGCTCGAGGGCCTTGGTAGGGATAGAAGCGCATCTCGTTGTTTCGCAAGAATGGATATCATTAAAAGTATATGTAAAGGGGAGATAAATATATGGAATTGGCTTACACTCGCCACAAACAAAATCATGATCATCCCAAATACAAACATTCATTGCAATCATCATACATAACAGTAGGGTCTCACTATGGATGAAATCAAATGATAAAAGCGTCTCCATCCTTGATAATCCAAGGTTGTCGTCCTCGAACCCATCCTATGGTCGATGAAGAAGAAGAAGAAGAACTCCAACTCAAACAAGCATCACTCTGACGTCAAAGCATCGCATTACATGTACCCGCAACGATTGTA